>NC_056746.1:713212857-713320357 GCF_019279795.1 Protopterus annectens
CTATGAAAGCAAGAACTGGACAAATCCATTTCAGTCGTGAGCTCCAAAAAATTTACTACATTTCCTGTAGCCCCTTTTATAAACTTCAAACACGAAGTACTGGAACTGATCTCTTTGAGAAGCTAATCAAATTTCATAACTTTTACCTCCCCACACAAATAACAAATCATCAATAAATATTTGATACAATAAACATATTTAAACAAGGGGATGTGTCATCAAATACAGTTTTTTTCCCACCAAAATAAAATTATATTAGCAAATGAGGGAGCCACATGGGCTCCCAATGCTACCAGTTTTCTGTCGGTAAATTTCATTATTAAAAGTAAAAAAAAAAAATATTTTGCAACACTAATTACATAAGAGTCTGACATAAATTAACAATAATAACATCACCCTTAAGAACTTGACTGAGAAACTCTCTTCTGTGTTTATGCTAGTATATAAAAAAACAATATCAACAATACATAAAAAATTCTCATTACAATTAAACTCATAAAGTGTCAACTGCTTAAGAAAAGACCAAGAATCTTTAATAGAAACCTAAGTGCTGTACTATCGGATTAAAAATCTTATCCAGATTGTAGGAAATTATCATGGTCTTATGTCTAGGGATGTACTGCGGGAGCAAGAAGGGAAAATATAAAAAAGAGGGTAGATTTCTGAGGAAATTTATGAAAATGTTTGGTATGGAAAAGATGAATTAACTAGCAGGGTCTCAGAGAGTAATTGGGCTAGACTGGACAGCAATTATATTTCACATGTACATGCACATTTAATTGAGAGTTTTAACACACATCCAGTAACTATTTTAGATCATGCTCCAATAATAACTAAAATAAAAATGCAGGGTAATGAAGTAAGAATGAAACATCGGTTCTTCCCCACCTTTCTGTTAAAAAGAGAGGAATGTAATGAATGGGTGGTGGAAATTATTTGGGAGTTAACAGGGAAGATAGAAAGTACTTCAGAAATTATAGCTAGCGAGAAGGATAAAATAGAAGTGTAGTTTAAAGATGGGGTAGAAATAAAAGAAAATGAGATATGGTTAAGAAATAATAAGAACTGTTTAGAGAGTCTGACAAAGTTTTAAGTATTGCACGAGAAGGGTAATTTCACAGAAAAAGAAGAGCTGCAACTACAGCGTGCTAAAGAGAAAATAAGGGAATACCCAGATAATATGCACGAATATAAAAAGACTGATGTTAAGCAATTACTTTTTTATAATGAACCCAAGCACAAAGGCTTAGCTCAACAACTTAAGCAACAGAAAGTAGAAAAGATTGTTACCAAACCTAGGGAGCCTATAACAAGAAAAATAACCAGAAATCATGTAACAGTATGACAGCTATTTCAGAAATGTTATGAAAATGTGTATAAATCAGGGAAATTTGGAAATCAAGGGAAACCACAAATGGAAATATTTATGGAAGACTTAAATATGCCAATGTTGGAGGTAGATGAGGCTCCATGATAGGAGTAGACAAGACAAAAATGGTGATGTATAACCAATTGGCTGTATAATCTGTTGATGATATTCCAGTGGAAGTTTGGAAGCTAGGAGGGAAGAAAGTGATCAAGATCTGGAAGTTTTTAACAGTATCTTAAAAGGAGCGGAAGCAACCAGTGACTGCAATACCTAAAGACAGAAAAGTCCTATCAGACCCAACTTCATATAGGCCAATTTAAATTTTAAACCATGATTATAAAGTATATATATTTATAATCACATGATTATAAAGTGTATATGCTTATAATCACTAAAAGAATGACAACGCTGTTGCCAAAATTGATATATATGGATCACTGTGTTTTTTGGAAGACAGACAAACAATTGGCAACATTAACAGAACAATGATGATCCAGAGGGAAGTAGAATGAAAGAAATACTTCTGTCATTGGTGGGTCTTGATGCAGAGAAAACATTTGACAGAGTAAGCCAGGATTTTATGAGTAGGGAATAGAAGCATTTGCATTTCCTGATATAATAATAAGGTTACTTAGGAAGACATATGAAGGCTCTGAGGCCAAAAAATGAAAGTGAAAGGTTTCCTCTCTGATAAGTTGTGCCTGAACAGAGGAACAAGGCAGGGGTATCTTCTTTCCCCTTTGTTATTTGCATTATATTTAGAACCTTTGGCAAAGAAAATGAGGGACTCAAAAATTCAAGGATATAATTAATATGGGAAATAAAAGGAAATTTGGCTTTATTTATAGATGTTGGGGGATTCAATGAAGTCTACATGGTCATTTTTGACAATGTGTGCATCACGGCTCGATATGCACACAGCCACAAACATTTTTAGATTTAGTAACTCTGTGTAGCAGCGCGCACTCATGTGCAAGCATGGCAATATCTGCGGCGTGCAAATTCCAGCATAAGTAGCTGAATTGTATGCTAATAAAGCAAATCAACACAGCAAAGGAATTCAACAAGCTGTAAAGCAACCTCATAGACTCCATGCTCATGTTGCACATGTATTCGAAAATTTTCTGAATACAGCCGTAGATAGGAGTTTACATGAAATCAAGAGCAAGTAAAAGTCCCTAGATTTCTACAGAATTGACCATAACATGTAACCCCGCACACATTATGACATTATTAGACATGATCCATTTTAAGTGTCATGACATAAATGCAGCTTTGCTCTCCATCCCCAGATGAAGAATATACTTGTAACTAATGTAGACAGCTAAAAGTGTAAACCCCATCAAACAGACTGTTCATACTGTCGGGTAAGCATATGCAGTATATATCTGATGGAATACAGTCAAATTTTATCAAAACATGTATTCCTCTGTGCAGATATATAGCAAAGTAATAGCCACCCCCTGTGTGTACAACACTGGTCTCCCTTTCAGTTTCCCTGCCTACACAGTTACCAACTGTGTAGATTCAGGACTGCCAGTATTGTGAAGATGAAAATGAAGTCAAAACTCATTAGAACTGCTGAATCCCAAAATAATTGTAACTGTGTAGGAATGTTCACTTTGTGTAGGCACTTCTACAGTGTCCATTTTCCATGGATAGCAACAGTGAATGATGACATCAGGAGGGTTTGTCAGGTGAAAGGGTACATGTAGGTCTGTGAAGTGTAAAAGTGCATTTAAGCAGTCCACAATTCACAAATTCTGTTTCATAGGTTTATAGGTTTATAGGAGTGTACTAGGCTAATGGCCCTGGAGCCTTTATAAACTAAGCCCAAAAGGTTCCCTGGTAAACTGCTGCCTGACGTTATTTCCCAGTGCCTCTGTCCAGCAGGGCCACTGAAATGATCCCCAGGGTGAATTTTCTATTTCCTATCCACTCATCAAAATTTCTCTTGAAGAGGGCCAGTGAGGTGCTCTGCTTGACATGTAAGGAAAGTCTATTCCAGAGCATGGGCAGTCTCTGGGTTAGGAACCTGTCCTTCCAGCAAGTTTTGTTGATTGTGGTAATGAGGTTGAGATCTCTGGCACGTGTGGTACGGAGGGATTGGGATTTCTGTAGATGCAGCATATCTAGCAGTGCTGGGTCTGACATGGCTTAGTAGGTCAAGCAGAGATTTCCTCTAAGAAGGCAATATGATACCGAGAAAAGTAGGAGTTTTTTTTAGTCTTTCCACATAGGGCAAGTATTTAAGGCCTAGGATCCTCTTAGTAATGTATTTTTGTGGTCTTTCTAATTGTTGCATATGTCTAGTGAGGTACATGCCTTATGGGGCATTGCACTTGATGACTGGCCTAATGAGGGAAGAGTAGAGAGAGACAATGACCTCTTTCTTCCTGGAGGCAAAACCCTTTGTAATGAGATGTGCCACACAGAAGGATTTTCTGACCACAGTGGCAATTTGATTATCAAAGGATAGGTTGCTATCCACTTGTCTTCCCAATCTCTTATGACACCTTCAATGTTCAGTGGACTACCATCAATGTGGTAGTTCATGGACACTGTGTTCTTCCCAAAGGGAATGACAATGCATTTTTTGACATTGAGCTTAAGGCCATGGTTCTGACACCAGTCATTGGTCTCCCTAAGGCTTTTCTGTATCATGTCAACATCATTTGAGGAGCTAATAATGGCTCCCAGTTTGCAGTCATCAGCAAACTTGTTCAGCCAGAGTCCCTTGGTTTTGGCTTGAATTTCAGAAAAGCAGATGCCAAACAGGAGAGGATCCAAGACCGAACTCTTTGGGACTCCACTCGTGACTGGTCGATAGTCTGACTTGGAGTCCGCTACACTCACTGTGTGAGTTCTATCCATGATCCACTTTGCAACCCACCTTGTGACATAGGGGTTGATGCCTAATTTAGTGAGTTTATCTATGATCCTGAGTGAGGAATTGTATCGAATGCCTTGGCCAGATCAAGGTAGGCTGTGTGAACTACCTAGCCTTCATCCACAGCTCTGGTGACAGACTCAAAGAAGTCTACCAGGTTGAGCTGACAAGATCTACCCTTAACAATTCCACACTGCATGGGTTCTAGAGTCTGGAGAATCCCTATGTCCTTATTTATTAGGTCCATGATGATGCACTCCATAGCCTTACATTCCAGACTCATCAGGTTAATGGGGCAGTAGTTCCCAGGGTCCATAGTCACACCCCCTTTGTGGAGTGGGATTACTGTAGCAGTGCACCATTCGGCAGGGACAAAGCCTGAAATGAGGCTTTGATTGAACAGAGCACTCAGGTGTGGTGCCAGTTCATTTTGCAATTCATGCAGAACACAGCCCGGGATGTTGTCAGGTCCCATGGAAGCTGTACTCTTGGCCTTGACCAGTGTGATTTTAACCTGTGCAGCTGTAATATTGGGTACTTGGCATACCTCAGGTATTGTGATTGGGCATTTAGGAGGGTGAGAGGAGGGTAAAGTTGGCACTGAGTCTGTCAGCCAGTATATTGGCAATGTCTGTTGGCTCAGTATAGGAGTTACCATTGTGTAGTAGCTCCAAGCAGATCTGAGTATTGCCTTGTAGATTTTTGGCATAACTATAGAAGCCCTTGTGGTTGTCTTTAGTATCTGTTGCAATTTTGTTTTCATAGCTAGCTTTGGAGGATTTGATGAAAGATCTCAGCTTTTTGTTAAGGCTGACCAGGGAGTTTTTCCAGTCTTGGGACTTTGCCTTGTTCTGCAACCGTTTCTTCCTTCTGTTGTAGAGTTTGTTTATGGCAGGTGACCACCAACATTGGCTTCCTTTTTTTTTTAGGAGAGCATCTTGGTTCCATTGAGGATAGCCTGTTTCATGCATTTGTGTACATGCTCATATAGTGAATTGGAGTATGATTCTGCCATCTTGCATTTATTCTCCATTTTCATGGGCAATGTAAACTTAGCCACCTCAGTTTTTAGAAGCCCAAAGTTGGCTTTGGAAAAGTTATTTTTATGGTGGTTTCCTTTGCATGGGATGTGGGTGGGATGTGGATATTCATGGTGACTAGCTTGTGGTCAGATCTAACCAGGGAGGAGTTGACAATTGATGTAGAGCAATGGTCGCCCATATTAGTAATAACCAGGTCAAGGATGTTGCTACCCCTAGTGAGGGTAAGAATGAGCTGGTCTAGGGCATTGGAAATGATGAATTCCAGGAAACATTGAGCAAGTGTGTTGGTACTTGAGTAGTTTTCCCAGTTAATGCAGGGCTATTTAAAGTCACCTAGTATGAGGGTGTTGGGTAGAACCTTTATATTTTCCAGGGTGTTTAGGAATGTGGATTGGGATTCTTGGGACATGGTGGTGGACCTATAGCATTCAATAACCTGGATTGCAGTTTTGCCCAGTGTTAGTTGTATCTGGAGTATCACTGATGTGATATGTTGGGCATCTTGCCTGGAGGTATACATTTCTTTTAAGAATATGCAAACACCACTGCCTTTAGGGCTTCGATCTACATTTTGGGGCTGAAAGGTGTGGTATGAGCTGTAGCCTGGAAGTGCAGGAGTGATTTCAGGTGCCTTGAACCAAGTCTTGGTTACTGCGTAAATGTCGATGTTCTCCACTTCACTTCAAACAAGTGGATTTTGAGATTGAGACTTCTAGCATTGAGCAGCATAACCCTCAGTTCACATTTGCTTGTAGTTGTTGCAGGGGTAATTTGGTCCTCTGGACATTGCCTAAAAAAGGCACTATAGGGGTGGCAAGGGCCTTGGCCAGTATACGGAATCCCAAGGATGACAGATGCAGGCCATCTCTGGCAAAGCATCAAGGTCTGTCGATCATGTCATCTCAGGCAGACAGATACTGGATCCCCTTGGAATGACACCAGAAACTTAGCCAATTATTGAAGTCAATCATTTTTTTGTCTGTACTGTGATATCATTCTTAATGACGGTAAGATGCTACTCAGAGCTAGGGTCATGCCCTCCTGGGCTACATGATCTGAGAGCTTCTCCATGTCTCTTTTCATGTAGTCCAGGGAGGTGCATCTCAGGTCCTTCACACCAACATGGACAATGACAGAGTCATATTTGTACCTGTTGTGGAGTGACCTGATTGCATGCGTTATGTGGAATATCCTGATCTCTGACAGGCAGCTGACTGTTACCTTTTCCTTATTTAACCTCGTGATTGGGACATCTGTGTGCCTTACTATTGAGCCACCTATAAGTGTATTAGGTAAGCTGTTTTGCCTTAGGGGCTTTGGTTGTGTGGCATGCTGTTTGTGAGAGCTATGTGTCTAGTGGTTTGTGCTGTGGTGCAGAGGTTGGGTGCTCTTTATTGTTTGCTAAAATGTGTCACCTCTGTCTGCTTAAGTAAATTTTTAAAATTTTTGTCATTGCGCAATGCAGCGCTTAGCACAACCACAGAAAATGGGGGAATAAATGGCATGTTTCTCATTGCTTGTCACATAGCTATCCCTATGGCAGCACATGTGTGTGTAGGGATAGAGTGTAGATGGTCCTGTGTTCTAGTTCAGGGTCTGCAACCTTTCTTTCATTTTTTGAGCTGTATGTTTGAGTATCATAGCAACAGAGGAAAGTAATAACAAGATTACATGTTTTTACCTTATTTAAGCATAGGTGTGTGAAGTGACATGGAGGTGCACATCGTTCACTTATGAGGACCAACAGAGTTAATATATTCAAATAAGCAACAAATGTTTTTCATAGGTACTAATTACACCAAAAGCAGGTGATTTTCAGTATGGTGACGCTATTCAACAAGCTAAAAGCATCCATGTGCCTCCATTCTGTTTTTTTCCTGAATACTTCAATACCATGTGGGTAAAGTCAGGGAAATTTTAGCCCTGAAATAAAATTGTGTCAACTACTGCATTTGCAAGGTAAGTCCTGAACCTAGAATGTATTGTTTAATAATATTATGGCATATCCTGTATTGCTTAACTTGGTGTAGTAATCAAGTAAATAGTGGTGGACTTGTACAGAAAGTATCGTAACATGTGACAGTAGACACTTATTTTACTTATATGTGTCCATTACTAAGATTTTTTTCCCTTATTCTATTGGAATCTATATGCCTATGCAGGCTTCCCAACCTATTGTCCCCCACATGGGCTGCTGATGTCAACTATTAAAAGTTCACCTCCAGTCTTGTATAAATCAGACTTGTGCCATGGTGCTTGCATAAAGTACTGAGTTCTGTAGTCTGTGTACTTAGATAGGTAGGGATTCTGTTTTCAATGAAGCCAAGTATGTGTGTGTGTGTGTGTGTGTGTGTGTGTGTGTGTGTGTGTGTGTGTGTGTGTGTGTGTAACCAGAACAGTAAGTGTGTATCTTGCAGTTACAGCCCCAGTCCCATAAATTGACAGTATTTTGATATGTGCACCTGTCTATACATCCATTTCAGGCAGGCCTCCCAACTTCTTCTCTCCAACATGCACTGCTGATGTCATCCACTATAAGTTGACCTACAGCCATATAAGACTCAGACATGTGCTGCGACACTTGCATAAGGTACTGTGTTCTGTAGCTCTAGACTTGAAGAGGTAAGGGTTCTGTTCTCACTGCAAACAACTTGGTGTGTGTATGTCTCTAGTTAGCAAAGTAGATATGCTATCCTACAGTTACTTTTCCAATGGCATGGCTTGCCAGTATTTTGATACGTGCACAAGCCTACACATCCATTTCATGCAGCCCTCACAACCTCTTTTCTCCCAGATGGCCTGCTGATGTCATCTACTATCAGGTGACCAGCAGCCATATGAAAGTCAGACTTGTGCTTGTGTAAAGTACTGTGTTCTATAGTTTGCATACTTAAATAGGTAGGGTTCTGTTCTCACTGCAGTCAACTTGGTGTATGTACTTCTCTAGTTAGCAGAATACATATGTATCCTACAGTTACTTCTCCATAGGCATGGCATGCCACTATTTTGATAATTGCTTAAGCCTATATATATGTTTTATTCAGTGTCACGAAAGGAGATACTGCCAGCACAGCTAGCTGGAATTTTGTAAATAATTATACGTCATCTGTGAATATCAAAATGAGATGTTTGTGTCACAAATGTATTAGAACTGTATGGCATATGTATATCAAACTGGTTTCTACAAACATGTGTTGAAAATGTATTTTATAAAGTGTATGTGTTTGAAATGTAACAAAAGTCTGTCCTGCTGAAAGAAAGCAGAAATGTGCATGCACTATTGTAACTGTCTGAATGTATATATTTTAACAATGGAAACTGGAAAACAGGAGGTTAACCTCAGTCCAGCAAATTTTAGGAAAATAACTGAAATTAAATTGTGTTATAGGCTATGCACTGAAAGATAGTATCTTTTAGTTTTCAATGCAGCAAGAGACACATGTCTGTACTAGGAAACTTTGCGCATTGTCTTTAGGGTGAAGTATCTACTAGTCTTGAAAGCATGAAGGAATGGAATAGTTTTATGACTTCCAGCATCCGCCAGAGATATGAGGAGAAGCCCTTGTCTGTATATTTTTACAGGGAGATGTTAAATACTGCCAGCTTTATCAGTGGTTGTTTGGCCTGGGAACTAGCAGTCAGATGACAATAAATTATTTTATTGTCCAAGCTAGCCCAGCAATAATATTTGAGATACTAATCTGAGAATCTCTTGGCGAGACAGAGCATTCTGTATTATGTCTTGGACCTGACAACAACTAAAAGATCCATTCACCACATCTGCTTTGCTCTAATGAAGTAAGTTTCTATGGAATAGTATACTTCTCTTAGATTCAGTCAGGAATATAATGATGCTTAGTTTAGATATTTTCTTTATTGATTTAGGACTGTCCTGCAATGTTGTTTTAAATATTTCTTGTGGTTTTAAACTCTGATGTGACTGTGGATATATATCTAGTATTGTCTTGTTATTTTATTATTTATTATTAAATCTAAACCTTTCATTGTGGCTGATCTGTATAGAAATATTTAAGTTTTGAGAGTACATGCATATTTATTTGGTGACACTATGTTGGCCACTCCTAATAGCCTTGCTCTTTGTCAAACTACCATTTGTATTAATCTTAATACTCAGTATAGTGGATACCCTTACAAGAGCCTTAAAGTAGCTGATAAGGAGTGACTGGTGGCAGTAGAAACTACCGTATAGTCTGGGCGGAAGAGGACATGGCTGGTAAACCTGTGCTAGCCCTTTTCAGGTGTGTGTGCGTGTGTGTGTGTGTGTGTGTGTGTGTGTGTGTGTGTGTGTGTGTGTGTGTGTGTGTGTGTGTGTGTATGTGTGTGGACAGAGAGAGTGCTGGAGGTCTAGGCTTGGTCACTCAGCTGAGACCTCAACTCTATAACTGTGCCAGTGGGGAGTCTTACTGGGGATTTGAAGGAAGGTAGAGAAACCAGCCACAGACTAACTGTGGTCTCTGTCTGCTCTTAAGGGAAATTGCACTTGATGCAGAAAGCTGTATCTGGAAATACTGTGTGTGTGTGCTTGTTATCCTCTCAGTGGACTTCCCCCACTGTTGCCAGTGGTGAGGATTGAGGCTCCTTGATTACTGTTCCAGTGGTGGGGCATCACATGCAGACCTCACACTTTCTTGTCTCACACATGGCCTGCTGATGTCATTCACTATAGGTTGACTTGCAGCCATGTAAAAGTCAGACTTCTGCCTTTGCGCTTGCATAAAGTACTGTTTTCTGTAGTCTGTGTACTTAGGTAGGGCTTCTGTTCTCACTGCAGTCAACTCTATGTGTGTGTGTGTGTGTGTGTGTGTGTGTGTGTGTGTGTGTGTGTGTGTGTGTGTGTGTGTGTGTGTGTGTGTGTGTGTCTAACCAAAACAGCAAGCGTGTATCCTGCAGTTACCACCCAAATCCCATAAACTGACCGTATTTTGATACTCGCACCTGCCTACAGATACATTTCAGGCAGGTCTCCCAACTTCATCTCTCCAACATGGACTGCTGATGTCATCTACTATAAGTTGACCTGCAGCCAGGAAAAGTCAGACTTGTGCTGTAGTACTTGCATAAAGTTCTGTAGTCTGTGCACTTAGATAGGTAGGGGCTCTATTCTCACTTTAGTCAACTGAGTATGAGCTGTTATGTGACATTATAGAGAACATTTTACACCAGCATGTGGGACACTTATTACCATATGCTCAACTGACAATGCTGATGTCATTGGCTATAACACATGACTGCATATGCAGTCATCCCACCAGTTCACAATCAGATACTGGCCTGGAGGCCAGGCAGACATCACCTCATCTGATACCAGACAGATTACAGTGATACAGTGACATGTCTTTTAATATATACACATACATCGTGGCATGGTCTATAGGCCCTGTGTTATCTTGATGAGAAAGCCTTGTAGTCTGTCCAGCTGCTGCATGTGTCTGGTGAGGTGCATGCAAAAGAGAGTATTATACAGTATTACAGTTCTAATGAGATTTGACTTCAGTGCTGTCATACAATCCTGAGATCTGAATGTGATGGCATGACATATGAGATGCACCTAACATTTGTACTGGAAAATCATTAAAGAGAAAAGTTAGAAAGCAATGAGACACATTGCAGTTTCTGACTTCACAACTCTTACAAGAGAATACACTATAAAGTAGTGAAATGATGATGTTATCTACTGTGTAACTTGGCAAGGAAAATATAAGTGACAGGTGCATTTATCAGTTCAACAGCACGAATGGAGATATACTAAGCACTAATATAGCTATGCACCCTGTGCGTTAGATAGAAAGCTTTTGTATCCCTGAATCCAAAAGAGAAAAAAACAGGGATATGACCCAGTTATCATCACTTGTAAAGGGCGTAGTGTTGGGGGCAAGAGACCTAGGCTGATACAAAATGTCAGTGAGAGTGTGTGAATAAGAAAGAGAAGCAGGCAGGCTGAACCATGTAACTGTTTTGTGTGTGTGTGTGTGTGTGTGTGTGTGTGTGTGTGTGTGTGTGTGTGTGTATGTGTGTGTGTGTGTGTGTGTGTGTGTGTCTGTAGGGCTCCTCCATGGGAAAGTGGTGTGTGAGTGTCTGCATGAACACAGCCAAGCTCAGTGCTAGCTCTACATTTTTGTATGTCGGACAGGTGTGAGCCATGCATGGTAGAGTTGGCTCTGCCAGGAGTTGCACTGGCACCTCCATGCCCAAGGTCAGATGCAGTGCTGCCACTTGAACATGACTGATGTCTGCTGGAAGAGCTCCTTTCACATGAATGACCAGGACCATGACCCCATAGCCTGCCATATCTGGGTGTCGACAGCACACTCACCAACGGAGCAGTGGAAGTGCTACCACTAAGGGATCATGATCAGGCATGGCCACATTGACTCTCAGCAGATATTCTGGCTGACCTATGCATATGAGGATGCCGTTCCCCTCCCAGCAGATGTTCCATCACAGACACTACTCTTTCCAACATGTCATTCATCTGATCCTTTGCACTAGCAATATGGTGGAGGCAGTCACGCATGTCAGCCTGTGCCACATCTACAAACCTGAACATTTGTCTGGAGTGCCTTTCTGAACATGCCTGTGCCTCCATGATGGCGCTAAACATACACTGACTGACATGGGAAGAGACACCTGCACCAGGTGGAAGAGGGACAACAGGTGCCTTCTGACCAAGCCTATCAAGCCTCTTGCATGGCACCTCATCCACACTTTGGTTATGGCTAGAGTCAACAAGCACTGAAGCTGCAGTAGCCACACTTCCCTAATCACTGTCCTTGTCGTCCACCTGTTTAATATCTGTGGGTTCAGTGGACTGGGTAGGCATAGGCCTACTGGCTGTGTCCGAGGACAATGAAGGTGGTGGCTAGATATCAACGTCTATATCAGATTCAACCTCTGCACCCCCCGACTGTGCCTCATTTTGGCCACCATTATCATCAGTGTCTGCTGAGAGACTGACATCAAATGGCACAGGGGCCACACTTCCACTGTCATGATCAACTGTGATAAAACGGAAGAAATTCAGGAGTACATTAATACCTGCACTACTATGGTGCAATACATGCTAAACAACTAACAGTGGTGCCACTATTACAGGCAGTACAGCAATACGCACAACAGGCCTATAATGACACATTATGATATTTCTTTAAATTGACCTGCAGTACGGAAATAAATGTATTTGGCTTACCATCTGCAGGAGGCATATCTTGCTGGATTCCTGGTGGTCCTGAAAGATGTTAAGCAAGAGGTAAGGGCAACATCATCACTTTTAACTGTAAGGCAGGGGGTAATATGTGTGCTCCTGTATATCTGCATTAAATCTACTTTTAACAAGTACATGACTGTCAATTCCAAACTAAGCTTATAACTGTAGCAATCTTCTTGGGTTGAGTGGGTGGCCTAATGGTTAAGGTGTTTGGCTTACAAACACAAGGTACAGGGTTTGAATCTTACAGGGGATAACTGGCTTGGCTTAAAATGGCTCGCAAGGGCAGTTAGCCTAGTACTAATCTATGAACCTATGAACTCCCCCCAAAAAAGACATTTGACACAGAAGTAACAGTTATGTTAATTGTTTTCATACACAACAGTATTCAACTGGTCATATAACAAAGCCTACCTGTCAGCTGCTTTTGGGATTCAGAAGGAGTGGCATCCACTTTGGGGACATACTGTGGTGCACTCTGCTGTGAGCTCTCATGATGGAGAGTATTCCCCAGGAGTTCTTCAATGGGGGTAAAGAGCCACCCCCCCGGTTACCCTTTGGTCCTAAGCAACTGCAGCAGCTTACCTCTGTGCAGTGGTAATCATGTCAGTGGCCCTGTGGTGCACTGGTTCATAGGTTCAGTTATGGCTGCCCACAGAATTGATGTTCTCAACAATCTGCTGCCATAATTGCAGCATGTGCGCCATATTGGGCAGACACCTTCCCAGCAGAAATGCCCCATGTTGGTGGTGAGTGTCAACAACAATGATGTTGTTTTCTGCATCTCTGAATAGGGGTCTCTGCCTCACTAACATTGTTTGTGTCCTAAAAGACAACAGAATGATAATACACATAAGTATCACATAACTACAAAGTAACTGTTTCCAAATAAAATAATAAAAGTAGCCAGTCAGTATTACCCACTGTAAAAACATAGAAGAGTTTACAGAAGTGAAATACTAACAACAGGCAGGTTGCAAAACATAGAGAGTAGCAAGAGCAACATATCCTTGTTTACACCATAACACTAACTCAACTGTGATCCACCCCAAAACAACAGTCCATTCTTGTTTGTGACATAGCAGTAACTCTTCCTTGCTCCACCACCCATAAAAGAACAGGCAAATGAACCATGTTGCTAATAAAATATCTTTGAAATGTTTAAAGTGCTTTCAAAGTACCTGCCCCTGAAACATTTATACATATATATCACACAGCATTCTAATTTCATGTATTGTCAATCACGTGTACCTCTAAAATTGTTTGACAAGCCCATGCCATCAGTACACGTCTAATGAATGCATACAGATACAAATGTAAAAGCCTTTGTTTCACATTATTCATAAATATATTTCAGCATATGCATTATGTAGGTAACAAAATTGGAGCATACCTGCTGGAGTTCAATACTTCTCTAGTAAATTATGAATGGATTGCATCAGTCTTAGCCTGTGTTTTAGAGATGCTAATTACAGCATAATCAGCTGAATTGCATGCTAATCAACCAATCTGTTGGAACTATTCAACAAGTTATAAAACATCCATGTAGACATCATGCTGAGTTTTCCCACAGATTTCAAATGCGCTAGAGTACAGACACAGAAAGTCTACACAGACAGAATGTTAGAAGCTGCTGCTGCTTTCATCCATTTGTATATGCTAGGGCTGCAGGCAATGCTGCTGCTGCTGCCAATAGGCCTAGGCCAAGACAGAGAAGAGTTTTCAGGCCACATTTAACTCATCACAACATACACAACATGGATATTGTAGAGTGCCACAGGGTAGACAGGGGCACACTACAGGAACTCTGCAACCTCTGCCAGCCTCAACTCAGAAACAGAATCTTTACCTCCCCATATATTGGCTGTGTACTGCATGCATTGCAGTCAGCTCTGAATTAACACTGTGGCAACTGCTGCATTTACAAGTTAAGTCCAGAGCATGTACTGTGTTGTATAATAATATTATGGCTTGTCCTTCTATTTCATCACTTGGTACAGTAAGCAAGTCAAAATGGGAGATTTGTATAGAAATTAATGTAGCATGTGACACCAGAGAGTTATTTGACTTGTATGTGTCCATTAGCAAGTAGTAGGCCTCAGGCATTAAAGATTCACACACTCATACCTCTCCAAAGTACTGATGACCACTGCATACCTTCAGTTTAGCACATTTTTAATTGGAAATTATTAGAGAGAAGTTAGAAGGTAATGAGACACATTGCAGTTTCTGACTTCACAACCCTCACAAGATCAGACAGGCAGGATGCAAAACAAGGAGAGTAATAAGAGCAGCATATCCTCATTTGTGCCATAACAGTAGCTCATCTTGCCACCCCCTTTGAAAGAACAGTGTATCCTTGCATGTGGCATAACAGGAACTTGCCTTTGCCCCCCCAAAAAAGAACAGTCTCTGCTTGTCTGTGCCATCCAACCTGCTGTTCGTTTGCTGGCAAGTGCATATCATAGTATTCCCATTTACTATCCTCACACATTTTAAGGTAAATGATATAGACTGACTTACACACTGCAGGTCTCTGAGTACTGGTCAGATTACTGATGAATGATCAGGAAACACAGAAAGCTAGGAAAAACCTGTATATTTGCAAGCAATAATCATAACAGATTGTGTGATCACTATGTGCACTACATCCAAATATATTAAATACAATAAATGTACAAATAACAATTTATGCCTTGACATCAACATACATTCAGTTGCACTTGGTTGTGACAGGAATTTCTTAATTTCTTTGCTGAAAAGCTGCCTGTGTGGCAAAGTTCAATAAGGCACCCATCCTGTTTTCTGAAGGTGCATTAGAGTGACAATTGAAATCCAGACCTATGTAGACATACTTCATGTGTACTAACATTTTCTACTGTGCATGTCACAGACTGGTGGTGCAGTGGTGCAGCAGTTAATGTGGTTTCTTCACAGTAAGAGATTTTTCCAATTCAATTATTGGTTGGGGTGCCTTCTGTGTGGAGTCTGTGTATCCTCCCAGCATTCATGTGGCCTTCCTCTGAGTACTATAGTTTCCTCCCACATTCCAAATATATACATCCAGAGTGATTCTCTGCAGGCCTCTGCTGAAAATAGGCTTTGTCCCAGTTGGACTTTCCTGTTCAACAAATGTTAACTAAGTAACTGATTTTCCTCATTTCAACTATTTATCTTTTTTTTTTGGGGGGGGTGCATTGTTTGCACGATGCTCCGCTTAGCACAATCGGGTTTAGCTATGTTCATCTGGTTTGTACATAGAGCATTAGTGTACAAACTGGATAAATGGACCACCCAGGTAGCAGACAGGACTCAGCCTCAAACATAAACCGGATGCATTCAATTAATACTATTGGCCATCGCACAAACACATTGCCCTCCAGTGTGTACCCTCAAGTAGTGTGTTTGTGTGATGGTAAGTGATGTGCAACATTTTCAAATGTAGCAAAACCAAAAAGTATGCATTTTCAGTAAGTGTGATACCTGCAATTGATGGGGAAACATCATTCTATATTGCTCTTGATCTGTGGTAGGCATGGCAGGCATTCGTGGAGAGGTTTTGAGATTCCATGCTCAAAGATGGTGTGTCCAGTAGTCCAAAGTGTTTGTTAAACTCCTAGTGAATAAACATGGGCCCAGACTATTGTAGAGGGTCTATTGTGGCTCAGAATATAAGTCAGAGGCATGGAACAGTCTTGCATGGGCTTTGACCAGTGCTATTGGTATCTCCCACACTGGTGAGCAATGTAGGTATCATTGCAGAGACTTCCAGATGAGGAAGAGGGATACTCTCAAATGTTGGATCAAAGAATATAGGTCTGGCAGCACCCCACAGATGTGTAAGAATCACTTACAGAGATTACTTGTAAGAGTTAAAAGTTGGATATAGTTAGGACTGGTATTTATAATGGTATTCTGTTCTGTTTTTTTCTGTAGCCATCACAGACCAAGAACTGAATGCATGAACCCATGTGGCTAGATTGGTACAGATGCGAGAAGTATGTGGTGTGTATGCATCCAAACAGTACTGTTATTGTAGCATTAAAAATAAAGACATGTTTTTTCGTTTGTTACACAGTTGTATCAAATTGAGCATGCATCTCTCAACTGTAACAGGAATGTATGCATGCATTAGTCTTTAAGCCAAAAGAACAGTTCAGTCTTACAGAGTAGTCAGAGGTTGAGGGTTAAAAAAACACACTTCCCAAATACACAATGCTGTTACATTTTCATCAGTATTGCAATGTAATGTCAGACCTCTACAGCAGTGACACGAATAGCCTGCTGTATTGGAACATGCGTATGTGCAATATATGCACACATCAAGAATTGCTTGCTGCAATCTGCAGTATAGTGTGCATCTGTTATGATTTGTGTAGTCTTAAGAGTAATACAGTTATTTGTTAGGAGTTGGTCATCTTAAAAGTAAAGGTAACAGAACAGAGTCAAATAAATGTATCAATGCGTTGTATGCCACATATGAACTTGCTAATGTTTTCCCTTGTTTTTCTCTTACCCCAACCCTTATCTTCTCTGTCTTTTATTTTTTGTTTTAATTTTTTTTATTTTTTTTTTGTTTTTTTTCCCAAAGCATAGCACCACAGGATCCACCTGGCCCCACTCTACCTGCTATGGCACCAAGGCCCTGCACATGTGGGATGCAACCTGATAGCACCCAGTCTGCTGCCCTTGCATTACCTGTCCTCTCAGGTAGTTCTGCCCCACAGGATAAGTCAGTGCCTCCACAAGCAGTGGCAGAAGTGATGATTTTATCACCTGCGATGAACGGCCAGGGTTAGTGCGTAGGACTGCGTGCCACACAGTTGGTGCACACCAACTCTAGATGGAGACACCACTCTCCATCATTGTACTGAATAATACGAGGAGACACCGACGTCAGACACTGCAGCCACTGGCACAGTGAAGTGACACTGATGACTGTCCAGTTGCTGTTGAATCAATTCTCACTGTCACCCAGCTTGGCATCCATGGGTTCAAGATGTCCCCACCCTCATCACGATCATGGTGTTCACCCACCTCTTGTGTCCTTTACCATCCCTGTTTCTTGTCTTGTATGTCATCTCTGTCTGAGATTGCTTGCTGAACTACCCAATCTACCTGACCCAGGCATATCTACGTCCCTTCACCAATATTCCTCTCTCTGTCTCTAAAAAACAAAAAAAGGGCACCTGTCCTAAAAAAAAATGGCATCCCATACATAGCTCTCCATTTCGCATGTGTCATCTTGACACACTTGATTCGGTCCAATTGGCTATACATCATGATTGTGTTGTGGTCACCCCTCTCTCTGGGGTTGACACCACAAATTCAGCTAATATTCTGCAGGTACCTGTCAAATCTTCAAACGCTCAAAATTTCGAACGTTAGATGATCGAGACCAAACATTTGAAATTTTGAGTGCTCGAAGACAGACTTTCAGTGGCACTGTACGGTGCAGATAGGGAGAATTTCCCTTTCCTGCACTGAAGTGCGGTCTCAGAGTTGGTATATTTAAGTAGGGGGTGTGGGGGGTGCAGGGGGGGCTTGCCCCCTGCCTACACTGTTATAGTGTTTTTTCTGTGTTTTCTTTTTTTTTTTATTTATGTTTGAACATCCAAATGTTGGACATTTGGTCTCGACCATGTAATGTTCGACATTTTGGATGTTGGAACATTTAACATAGACCCTATTCTGCACATCTGGACATGTTTTACTGTTGAAGAAATGAATATCTATGGTTCTTTCCTACATCCCTCCTGGAAATCCCTGCCATCCTTTAACTTTGCTTTTCCTGATGCTTGCTCATCATTTCACCACTTTCCTAGCATTCCCATTTCTTTTCTTTAAAGCATACCTGCAGGATGATGTGCATCATGCACTAAAGTGCAGCTATGGCAAGAAGCAGTTATAAGTGTTATATAAAGCTGTATTTGATACTAGTACCATCTTGCCCAATAACATACATATTATTCCACTGAGTGCATGAACACATGCTGCCACAGAGACTCCATACCAACCATCACACTTTATAATTTGGATTTTGCACATAGAAGTTTTTGAAACTGTTACATACACCTGGATTTGAACCTAGTACCAGCTGACTCCAAAAATGAATGCAGCAATGCATTAACAGATAGTGCTACAGTCTCACTTGATTAGCAGGTGTGTTTTAGAGACTGTAAAGCAAATGGCAGACTTAACTGGTGTTGCATATGCCTACTACTTAACTGACTATCTGGATGCAGGTATTAATTCATTTAATGAAATGAAACATTTTTTTTTTGGGGGGGGCAGATGGTATTGGCTCTGAATACAGCTTTATATACATTGAACTACTTTTGTGGTAGCGTAGCTTAGTGATGATGCATGATGAACACCATCTCGTACTAATGCTTTATAAAACTAAATGGGTATCACAAATTAATGCTTTATAAAACATTACAGAGGATCGTGCAATGATGCTTCATACAAAATTAATGGGGAAGTTGTGACATTGATGATATGGGGAGCAAGCACAGGGAAGTACAAAGGGAAATTTTTGCTAAACTGTGACAGTTACTATTGATTATACAAAATACATCTGCTAGCTAACTGACTCTGTGGCAGCAAGTGTTAATGCATTGTTGCTGGAGGCAGATGTTACTGGCTTTGAATACGGGTGTAAGTAGTAATTTTACACATATGTATGATACTTTTAAATACATTTACTTATATTGCTGCCATTCACCATTGGTTCGTGATGGTGCACAATAAGCACCATTGTGCAATTATGTTTTAAAGAAAAGAAATGGGGAAGACAAGAAAGTGGTGAAATGGGGAACAAGCTGGGTAAAACAAAGTGAAAGGAGGGCAGGAATGTGCAAGAGGGATGTAGGAAAGAACCATAGCTCTCCATTTCTTCAGCAGTAAAACATGATCATAGATGCTGAATATTAGCAGAATTTGGAATGTCACCTCCAGAGTGAGGGGTGACCACAATACAATCATATTGTATAGCCAATTGGACAAAATCAAGGGTTTCAAGAAGACATGTGTGTTAAATGGAGAACTATGTATGCAACAATTTTTTATTTATTTATTTTTTTGCCGAGAGAGGAATGTTGGGGAAGGGGTGTAGGTATGTCTGGGTCAGGTAAGTTGGGTAGATGAGGAAGCAATGTAGGCAGACAGGACATACAAGACAGGACACAGGGACAGTGAAGGACACAAGAGTGGGGTGAACACTATGGCTGGGGACAGGGTGGGGAAATCGAGGTCCCATGCATGTCAAGCTGGGAGACAGTGAGAATTGAGTCCTCACCCAGTGTACTGTCATCACTCTCACCTCACTGTGCCACTGGCTGCATTGTCCAACATCTGTGTCTCCTTCTGTTATTTTGAACCAGGATGGAGAGCAGGTGCTCCATCCAGCATAGGGGTGCACCCACAGTGTTGTGCACAATCCTACACACCATCCATGGCAGTTCTTATTGGGTGATAAAGTCACCACTTCTTCCACTGCTCCCGGAGGGAGCCACAGGCCTATCTTCCAGGACAGAACTACCTGAGGAGCCAGGTAGTGCAGGGGCAGCAGAGGGGGTGCTGCCAGGTCACAGACAACCACACCAGACTTGCTGTGTAGTGGTGCTGTAAACAAAATGGGCATGACCATACAAATTTGTGCTAAGTAGCGCATCATGCAAACACTAGCCCAAAATAAAAATGGAGAAATAGTTGAAATGAGGATGTTAAATAAAAAATCAGAATTCAATACACAGGAGGTTTAGATTCAATAGTTTACTAGTGTACACCAGGAGGCAAAAAACCATACAAGTACAGAATTTTGTCTGACATGATGCAGGAAGTACAGAATATTTTATAGTGTTTACATTCAAGTTATGCCCACCTTACTGACGTGGTTAGTCACAAGGCATCTACATCACTTTTACTAACAGTATTCTATTCATCTAATAATGCTGATGCAGTACATTTAAAAAAAACCTTTTCCTTTAGATACAATACGGCCTTGCTATCCAGCTGGCCAGTCATAATGTCTTTCTGTAAAGTTACTTCTTAAAGGTCTCATATCAGTTTGAATACAATAGCAGATTCAGACTTTAAATTCACCTCTTTGTTCACTGTTTCACTTTCCCACCAACTGTGTTTTTATCTTGCAGGGACAAGTTACTACATCAGGAAAGGAAGATTTAATTATTTACAAGGACACATTATCTTATCAGGAAGGAGCGGAAGATTTACACATTTTAATTTCCTGACCCAGCAGATAATCACTTATGAAAAGCATAACATTAAGCTTGCTGAGCTGGCAGCTGCCAGGGTCAGGGGTCAAAGCACACTGCAGTTTCAGAAGCTACTTGCATTTACACATGAATTTTATCCCTTCTGTTATATGATTAATAGAATAAAATGCATTATAACCTACCTTGCTTTTAAACTAGCATTTCACATATATTTAAATACATATTTTTCTAACATTTTCCCCCTATTAATACTTTTTATTCTATTTTGAAGTATGCATAGTGTAATTTCATCTCCTAGCCTTTCCCACTCAGGATTTTCAGCTAGGTGAGTCATTTAATGTATACTTCAGAAAAAGCGTCATCTGAAATTAATCTTTTAATTTTAATATCTTGGTAGAAAGCTTCAGTAACAGATACATCAACAAAATATTTGATTAATCGTTTCATGCAGGGAATTCCACAGCAAACACATGCTCCTATTAGGAGTATACCCACACAAATAGTAATTAGAATGTTCATTAGGATGGTACCCCACCCCCCAAACAGATTCTGGAAGAAGTCCGTCAGTGGGTTTGGGCCTGGATCAGTCATGGCTGATACTTGCTGAATTACCTCTAGGTGATTATTTATCTCGTGGCGATTGTCAGGGATGAAAGCACAGCATTCTTCTTTGATAAGCGTGCACGTACCACCTCTCGCCGCTAGGGTGAAGTCAAGAGCCATCCGATTTTGTAGCACAACAGTTTTCATTGCATTCAGTTCATCAGTCATCAATTTTAGGGCGGAAAAAGTTGCATTACTCATTACTTCGAGAAGTTTCGACAACTTCCTCAGCTCCCAGATCGATTTGACTGCTCCATAGGCTGGTAGTATTCCTGCCCAGGATATAACACTGTCACCCAAGTCCATATGAGTCAATTCACTTTTGTCTTTTACTGAATTATGGTCTTTTTAACCAGCTTCGATCTTCCCAACTGAATTCACAGGTTTCTTAACTGGACCTTAAGATTTTCAAGCTATTTCCCTTACGTTTTGTATCTTACCCAAAGGTAATTCTGCAGTATGTCTTATTGCTGGAACCAGATAACCCAAAAAAACAACTGCCGGACCAATTCTCAGGTAACCATTTATATGCCTTTTTCCCACAAATAAAATAACAGTTTTCTACTTTAGTACTAATACGCATCAGCCCTGCATGAAACATTTTCTGATCTATAACTGACAATTGTTTAAACAAAACAGGGTTTTTTTGAATGTCACTCATAGTTGTTTTCAATGAGTTTAAATACGAGTCATAATTAGTATTGCAAAAAGTATTGCCATTACCATTCTTAATATAACATCGGTAAGATATGGTTATTTTACAATTGCTCCAGCCCACCTGGAGGGTGTCGTTTTTGTAGAAACATACAACTCCTTTTTGTGTGACAGGTAAAAATAAAGCTATTTTGTCCTGTGATCTCACAGTTTCTGTGTCGAAAAGTAAATTCTCCCAAGTCTCATTTATCCCCAAAGGGACAGCGGACATTATCAGTCCTCCATATGCTGTTGGTATAGCTGTACAAACCCAGCAATTTGAAATGTTTATAGTCTCTGCATACACACGTTTCATGGCCAGGTATGTGTTAAAATTTGGATGCCAGTCTATAGACGTTTCATCACGCCTTCCCACTTTTACTTGTGTGGTTGTGTGTAGGATGAACCACAGCAAGAGAAAAATTGTCACAATTACAGTTAATAAATGTACACACAACAAAATGATTATGCAACATCTCCGGGGTTGATCTAAACTTCTATTCGCTTTGCTTTTGGCCATCTCGGTCTGGTTGTGTATCAGTCTCAAAGTTTTTATCAAGTTGAAAGTTCTTTACCGGTTTACAATGCGTCAAATGAACCCAGGACGTCCTCTCGGCCACTCTAACTGCAGTAGGCTTTGCCAACAAAACCTGGTACGGACCTTCCCACTTTGGACTCACCCAGTTTTTCCTTTTCGTCACTTTCAGCCAGACCCACGACCCTGGGGCCAAGACTGCTTCCACCAGTCTGGTCTGTTCCTTATCTGAAAAAGAGTTAAACTGCAAAACAGATTTATTCCTTAACAATTTCTTCATATATTCTGCTAACGAACTGTCAGCCTCTTGCTCTGCAGGCATGAGAGCTTTCCACTGAGGCACATAATATGCTCTCCCAAAAACCATTTCAAAGGGAGTCAAACCCTTTACATTTGGAACCGTTCTCATACTCAGCAGTGCTAAAGGCAGACAGTATATCCAATTCTTTTGGGTCTCCTCTACTAGCTTCCTAAGTTTACTTTTTAGGGTACCATTGTACCTTTCCACCAGTCCTGCTGACTGTGGGTGGTAGGCACAATGGTTCTTTAAGGAGATACCAAAAAATCTCCCAAGCTGGTGAATCATCTGATTCACAAAATGTGTGCCATTGTCACTATAAATCCTCTCCGGAATGCCAAATCTAGGGATTACTTCTTTTATCAGGGCTTTTGCCACTGTTGCTGCATCCGGGTGTTTGGTTGGAAAAGCTTCTACCCATTTAGAAAACATGTCTACAATAACTAAACAAAACTTCTTCCCTTCACATTTATTCAATTCCATGAAATCCATACAAATAGTATGGAACGGGTATGGTGGTATAGGAAAACGTCCTTGCTTGGTTTTAAATGCTCCTTGTGCATAGTGCTTGTTACAAGTATGACAAGCTGCACAAAATTTTTTTGTGTAGTTTGTGTATCCGTATGTTTGGAATATTCGATTTACTAACTGTACCATCCCCTCTGTTGAGACATGGCACTGCGCATGGCTCAACAAAGCTGCATATCTAAATAAATTAGACGGCAATATCGGTTTTCTTTTTTTGGAAATGTACAGTCCATTTTCAAGAATTGCACCTCGTTTTACCCATTTTTGTTTTTCTGCTTTTGTAGTAAGCGTCTGCATTGTTTTTAACATGTCTAAATCTAAAATCTCAGAGGGTTGTAATTCCTCATTTAAAAGTAAAGTTTTTGAGTCTGAGGCTGCTTGCTTTGCAGTTGCATCAGCTCGTGCATTACCTTTTGAAATCTTATCCTGTTGTTTTGTATGAGCTACACATTTACAAATAGCTACTTTGGTAGGTAACTGAATAGATTCTAATAGCTTCAAAATAAATTGCACATAATTAATAGGTTTTTTACTGGATGTAATCATTTCTCTATTTTTTTATTGTTGTGCAAATACATGTACTGTAGAAAAAGCATACTGACTGTCAGTATATATGTTTACACACTTGTTTTTTGCTAAAGTACATGCTCTCGTCAAAGCTATCAACTCTGCTGCTTGTGCAGATAAGTTGTGTGGTAAGGATTGAGCTTTTAAAATTTCAGTGTCTGTAACTACTGCATATCCCACCAGATTCTTTCCTGTAGGACCCCTTCTGCATGAGCCGTCCACGTAATATATCACCTCGGCATTATTCAAGGGCATATCTGTAAGATCTTGTCTAGGTAAGGCTAACTGTTTAATTTTCTGCAGGCAGCTGTGTGGTGTGCCCTCCACAGGAGTTGGAAGTAATGTTGATGGATTTAATGTCGTACATCATTTAATTGTCATATGAGGTTGGCTTAGCAGTATAGTCATACATGAAAGATGTCTAGTATGAGAAAGGTATGCCATTTTCTCTTGTAGTAAAATTATTGCAACTGCATGAGGCACTCTCAATGTGAGAGGGTGAAATAACACCACTGAGGCCGAAGCCTGTACTGCCATTGCGGATGCAACTACTGCTTGTACACAGTGAGGCAAAGATCGTGCCACTGGGTCTAACTGTGATGAATAGTAAGCTATGGGGCATTGCTTGTCCCCATGTTGTTGCGTCAATACTGACGTCATGTACCCTTGCTTACAATCTATGGTCTGAAAAAATCGTTTGTGATAATTTGGAAGTCCTAAAACTAATGAAGAAGCTATTGACTGCTTCAACCTGCAGAAAGCCATTTCTGCTTTTGTTGTCCATTATAAAATATCTTGTGCTGCCATTGGTGTCTTATATATCAAGTCAGTTAATGGAGCAGATTCCAAAACATAATTTGGTATCCAGCTCCGACAAAAATTAGTTGTACCCAAGAAAGACATTATTTCTTTCTTGGTTGTTGGTTTGGGTGCTTGCAAAATCGCTGTTTTTTTTTCCTCATCTAGTATTCTACCTTCATTGGATATTACATATCCCAAGTATCTAACTTGTTTTTTGCAAAGTTGTAACTTACTTTTGTTTACTTTGTGTCCTTGTATTGCTAAAAATTTCAATAATGCTACAGTATCCTCCCTGCACTGCTGCTGGGTGGGGGCTGCTAGCAAGATGTCATCTACATAAAGTAGAATTTGACTACCTCCCGGTGGGATAAATCCTGCCAGGTTGCTAGCCATTTCTTGTGCAAAAATTGTTGGGCTTTCACAATATCCCTGTGGTAGTCGAGTATATGTATAACTTTTACCCTGAAATGTAAATGCAAACCAATATTGACTATCAGGATGTATAGGTATTGAAAAGAAAGCATTGCTAATATTTACCACAGAGAAATACTTCTGTTGCGGTTTTAAATCATTTAACAAGGTATGTGGGTCTGGCACCGTAGGTGCTCTAGGTATTACTGCATTATTTACAGCTTGTAAATCTTGTACCATCCACTATTCCCCGTTTGCTTTTTTAACAGGAAATAGGGGTGTATTACATGGTGGATCAGGAGATTCTACCAGTACTCCTTCTTTGAGTAATGCTGCTATTATAGGCTTAATTCCTATTTCTGCATCCTTTCTCAAAGGGTATTGTCTTTTCTGTGGTCTAAAAGCTGACTTTGGGGTAATTGTAACTGGTCCTGCTGTTCGAATAAGTCCTACATCTGACTTTCCTGTTGACCACAGAGTTGTTGAAATTTCACACAAGGCCTTTTTTTCTTCTTCTAATAAAAATGCTAATCAGCTGACCTTGCTAGATTACAAGTGTACAGCTGGATGTGTCTGTGTCAACCAATTCAGTTTTTGTTTTTGTATCCCTTGTTCTGACAGTTTAAAATCAGTCTGTTTTTCCCATCTTGTTACTTTTTTTCCTAAGTCTGCCCATTTAACACTTTTATTTTTTGTCAGGCTGACATGTGGCAACTGATTTGATCTATACAATGCAAGGAACAAGGAATTTTTGAGGTAATGAACAGCTAACTACACTGTTCCTCTCAGTATCCCAGTACAAAGTACGCAAAACCAATCTAGTTGCACGATTTCTAAACAGTTTTTGCTCATACTCTCTATCAGGTCCTGGTGTGGTACAGTAATATAGAGTACATTGTAACAAATGCTGTTGATTAGTGTCAAGGGAGTGGGCTTTACTGATGGCTACGTTTATCAGTAAATATATAATTGCTAATCTTTAGATGATTTAATGTTATGCTACTATTGACCTAGTATAAAAACTGTAAGTGCCTTAGGTATTTGTTCCTTTTACCTAATGTATATTCATATTTACTTAAAATGCTTTTTATATGTCTCTTAATGTTGATCAATGTGTGGAGCTTTTCTCCCCGGGCCTCTACTGAAAATGGACATATATCCAGCTAGACTAGCCCGGTTAACAAATGTAAAATAAATAAATAAAAATAAATCAGCTCCTCGGTCACTGCCCCTGGACCAGTCGTGACTAGGTCCTGGCTGTACCAATAAAAGGTTTCACCCTCCGATCGCACTACAAAGGTATTCATTTGTCTCTGTGCCTCCATACCTTGTACAGTTGGAACTACTGCTATGCCAAATATCTGCATAAGATCCCTGCCCAATAGGTTTACTGGGCACTTTGCAGAAACAACTATTTTACTTTTCTGGGTCCTACCTGAAACAGGGTCAGTTATTGCTATATCATGGGAGAGTGGCTCCCTGTATAGCTGTCCGTTTGCTGCTTTTACTAATATATAATCAGGTGATTCGGAATGTTCTGGTAACTTGGAGGGGTGTATCAAAGTCCGTGACGCTCTTGAGTCACACAGGAATTTGACTTTCTTTCCCTCCACCAGAAGTGTCACTTCTGGTTTTGTATCTGCTAGGTAGAGCTCCAGGCTCAACAATGCTAAATCTAAAATTTTATTTTCATTTTCGTCTAAGTCAATTTGTACTTCCTCTACTCCTTTTACTACATTGGCATTTGTCTTTTCTATTTTAGCTGTTACCTGTGATTCCTGACTTTTATATGATGTATTTTCACTATCATATAGTCAGTCTTCATCCCCTTTATCTTCTGTAATTACCTTCTTGTTTTGCCTACAATCCCTTGCTAGATGCCCTTTTTTCCCGCATTTGAAGCATTTACCTCTCTTTAAAATCTTTTGATCGTTTGTCAGACTGCTTGTTTCCCTGGGCATTCTTTTTTCCCTTTTTACCTGACTGTAATACAAATACTTTAGCTCCGTCTTCAGCGGTGAAGACTTGCGCTTTCTTTTTTTTTTACTATTAAAATGTCTCTCAGCATGTCTAGCGTATTTGAGTAAGGCTTATAGCCTCCCTGTTTGATGATCTATCATATGCTTCGTAATGAAGCTACTAATAGGTGCAATGCAACCTTTCAAAAATGCATTTTTTAATTGTTGTTTATATGGGAAATTATTCGTTTGGTTCTCAGGAATCGACATACCACTATGATTATTAAAACATTCTAATAATCTAGCATAGTATCCATCTATTGTCTCATTTTTCTGTTGCATGCATTGATTAATGCAAGTCCAGTCTGCTCTAGGTTTCCATTTCTCAGAGATTTTGTCTGTCAGACCTTTTACTTTGTTATCTAACTCTGCGTCACTATGTGGGAGTGGCCTAAGTTCTGCATTACGAGGATTCCAGGTGCCACAAATCATGTGCCAATCTGGACCTATAATTTGTCTTACTACTTTTTTTACTTCTTCCCCATTCAAGTGGTAACTTAACCTCATGCCTTGTAAATCTTTTAAAAATTTCGTAAAATTAACTTTTGGATGGGGGATTCCCTCAGTAGCCTTCCGGATATTTTCCGGTGTCCATGGTCTATATACTAAGAGTGTTGGATCCTGCCCTTTCTGTCCTGCCTGAGGATTTGGAACTTCTATAAGTGGGCATATTTCTTTCTCACTCTCATCCTGTAGATTCCTCTGTATCTGGTATGATTCTGTGTCCCTATGTGTCTTACGTGTTCGAGACCTAGTCTCAATAGGATTTCTAACAAATGGTTGTGGTCTTAGTGAAACTTCAGGATAACGCGGAGGCGGACCAGCCTGTCCATCGCTTCATATCCTGAAAAGGGTAAGGGAGGGGGTAAGGGAGGAGGAGGAGGAGCTGTAGCTATTACCAAGTTATTATCCTCTTTGTCTAAAAATAATGTTTTTGAATTTTTAAGCTTCTGTTCCCTACGATTTGCTTCCTCAATCCACCTGTGTGCTTGAGGTATGCCTAGTTGGCGTTGCTTTTTTGCCTGACCTCCTGCATCAGATTTAAGCTGTTTAAGGAGTTTAACTAGTGTAAGTTTATCTAGTTTACCATCAAATCCATATTTGTTAACCCATTTCGTATAATACCTAACATTATCAGCACGCTGTAATTGCATGTATTTTGCGTCTTCGATTAGGGGCGGATCTCGCGAGGTTTTAGTGCACTGATTACCCATGTCAAAGAAAATGTTACGTAACCCTTTTTTTATCATGTGATGTCAAATTCTTAGTTCCTGTTTACAGTTTATCTAGAATAACTGTCTAACTTATTCTGTTACCCTGATCTATGACAAAATATACAGTACTTTCTTTTGTCCCTGATCTGCAAAAACAAATCTTGACAACAATATACTGTAACCTAGCCCCTGATCTAAAACAGAAAAAAGGCAAATTTTTCCTACATGAGCCTCCTGGTCTTGAAAATGGTCAAATTCCGCTCTTCGGCCACAGATCAGAAAGTGGCCAGCCTCTTTACACACGACAATTCAGTCGGAGGTCTTTTTACTCAAGAAGAACCATTTTGGTAACTTCTCCTGTGCAGTATTCGACCACCGATACACTCTGATCTGCAGCTTACCAAGGGAAATCCAGCTCGAAGGACCAAACTGTTAAATAAAAAATCAGAATTCAATACACAGGCGGTTTAGATTCAAAAGTTTACTAGTGTACACCAGGAGGCAAAAAACCATACAAGTACAGAATTTTGTCTGACATGATGCAGGAAGTACAGAATATTTTATAGTGTTTACATTCAAGTTATGCCCACCTTACTGACGTGGTTAGTCACAAGGCATCTACATCACTTTTACTAACAGTATTCTATTCATCTAATAATGCTGATGCAGTACATTTAAAAAAGAACTTTTCCTTTAGATACAATACGGCCTTGCTATCCAGCTGGCCAGTCATAATGTCTTTCTGTAAAGTTACTTCTTAAAGGTCTCATATCAGTTTGAATACAATAGCAGATTCAGACTTTAAATTCACCTTTTTGTTCACTGTTTCACTTTCCCACCAGCTGTGTTTTTATCTTGCAGGGACAAGTTACTACATCAGGAAAGGAAGATTTAATTATTTACAAGGACATGTTATTTTATCAGGAAGGAGCGGAAGATTTACACATTTTAATTTCCTGACCCAGCAGATAATCACTTATGAAAAGCATAACATTAAGCTTGCTGAGCTGGCAGCTGCCAGGGTCAGGGGTCAAAGCACACTGCAGTTTCAGAAGCTACTTGCATTTACACATGAATTTTATCCCTTCTGTTATATAATTAATAGAATAAAATGCATTATAACCTACCTTGCTTTTAAACTAGCATTTCACATATATTTAAATACATATTTTTCTAACAGAGGAAAAACAATCTATGGCAGTGTCCCAAACAAATTTTAATGAAGAAATCTCAAGAAAGGGAAAAGCAATTGCCACGCTGTCCCACGCTTTCATGACCAGCAACCTTACACAGAAATGCTATCCTTATCATACCTCTCAACTGTCCAGATTTTTGCAAAATGTCCAGATTTTTGCCTCATATTTTTTGGGCTGTTCCTTGTAAAATGTGTTGTATTCTGTAAAATCAATAAAGATTGAAGTCAATAAATAATGACATACATTTGAGTTTTGTACTTCATATCCTTCAGAAAACACATGCAAACACAAATCCTGTTATTATACCTACTTTCTAAGTTTATGAGAACAGTATTTAATATCTGTTCCTATTTTTGGGCCTTTGCCCCCAATTATTTTAGTCTTTGTCCGGATGTCTTTCATACTCACCTATTTTATATTATTTCTTAAAATTACCCCCTTCCCTCCTTAACCAAACCTCTCATCATGCTGCATCTACTTATATCTGCAACATTACTCATTATACTCTCTATTACTACCTCCTATCACTCTTACCTCTCAGATCCATTCTTTTGTTCCCCTACCTCGCACTCACACTACAACTTTCCAACTTCACTTTCTTTTTCCATCTCTTCAGACCTATTTGTCTCTACCACCATAACTCTGTACAAAAGACACATACTTCAAATTCTCAGACCATCCAGTAGGATTACAGACCTCCCAAATACTATCTACTTTTTACATCAGGCGCTTTTCTCTATAAACATTTACTCTCCTCTGGAGACATCCATACCAACCATGGCCCCTCTTCACCTTGCACCTCCCTCTCCCCCCCCTTCATCCACCTTAACTACCTCCTGCTCTCAACCCTCTTCCAATGACCAACCAGATATACAACCTCAGTCCCAATACCCAAAACCTTGCAAACACCTAACCTTTTATTCACTAAACATTCAAAGCCTAGCAAATAAAATTACTGATCTACACTCTTGGATAGCTTACAACACCCCTCATATTCTATCCCTGTCAGAAACATGGCTCAAGCCTAATATCTCAAACAGTGAAATACTCCCCCCTGGTTACAACATCTACCGCTCTGATAGAATGTCAAAGAAAAGAGGTGGTGTAGCCATCCTCTACTCTAACAGCCTTAACCTTTCACCTTACCCCACACCTATTCCTAGCTTCCATCCTGCCAAACTCCTCATTCTTAACCTCCATCTAAATCCTCACAAAAAACTTTCTATAGCTTCCATCTATATTCCTCCTGGCAACAATATACCCATTCAAGAAAACATACTATCCTGGTTCTATCTCAATATACCTTATGAAACACTCATCCTTGGTGATGTCAGTATAGACTGGTCTAAACTCTCTACTGACTCTCCCTCACTCAGTATTCACCTCCATGGTTTCCACCAACTAATTTCTACCCCCACTCGTTTCCACAAAAACTCTACCTCCAGCTCCACTATAGACTAGATTCTTACTAACTCCCCTCAACATTACCACCAACCCAAAACCCTACCAGACTCCCTCAGTGACCATCTCCCTACCTCTATCCTAAAATATGACCCTCACACTCCTAAACCCCACCTCTTTAGAGATTGTCGGAAACTATCCTCATTTAACTCTTCTCAGTTTAACTCACTACTGCAAAACATTGACTGGTTCAACATTAAACAACTTCCCCTGAATGATGCCGTTGACACTTTTAATAGCATCTTCCTAAATACCCTGGACTCCCTTGCTCCCTGTAGAATGATCAGAGTGAAATCTAATCATGCCCCCTGGCTGTTAAAAGAAACTAAGACAATCATGAAACAAAGAGACAGTGCCTGGAAAGCCTGGATCAAAACTAAACAAACACCTCATCTTCTCAAATACAGACAACTACGTAATCTTGCCAAAAAACAGACAATTAAAGACAAAAGCCAGCATAAACATAGATCTAACCCCTGTAAATTCTGGTCTACACTAAATAGCATCCTTTACCCAGGCTCTCCCTCTAACCCTTCCCCCTATCCAAACTCGACTCCGGAGGAAACAGCTACTCTACTAAATTCCCACTTCATCTCCTCCATCCAAAACCTCCTACCCTCTCAAACTAACTCCTACTCCTTACCTGATCCAACACCCAGCCCCAATAACACTTTTTTCTCCTTCCAGCCACTTCCCACTTCTTACATCAAATCTCAACTGCTCAAACTCAAACCCTGCTCTCTCTCTCTCTCTCTCTCTCTACTGATAAATTACCTCCCATCTTCTTCAAACTTGCAGCTGACTCTATTGCCTACCCTGTGACTATATTAATTAACAGATCCATGCTAGAATCTACTGTTCCGACTCTTTGGAAATCTTTCTACACCACCCCTCTTCATAAGGGAGGCAACTCTACTGATCCTACCAACTATCGAACTATTACCATTCTATCCCCCTATCTAAGATCCTAGAAAAATGTTATCCATACTCAGCTTCTAAACCACCTTCTCAATCACAACTTACTCACCCCTACTCAACATGGTTTCCGCCCCTATCATAGCACTACTACTGCTCTACTCTCCTTCACCCACACCATTGCAGAATCCCTGGACAATAATAAACCTACTTCCTGTCTCTTTATAGACCTCTCCAAAGCTTCTGATACTGTATCGCATCCTTTACTTATGTCTAAACTTGCAAACTTTCACCTATCCTCCTCCACCCTCAGCTGGTTCGCTAGCTATCTATCTGGATGCCAACAATCTGTCAAATGGCTCTCCTCATATTCTCCTTTCCTGCCTGTCTCTACTGGGGTTCCACAAGGTTCCATCTTAGGCCCCGTTTTATTCAATATCTTCACTAATGACATCTTCACCTCTATCAATAATTCATCTCTCATTCAATACGCTGATGACTCCACTATTATTTCTACAGCCGACAACATCTCTGACCTACACACTCTAACCCAAAAAGCTCTACTCTCCACCAAACAATGGCTTTCAAAAAACTTACTAATCATAAATCCCAAAAAAAACAAACTCTTGCTCTTCCTTCCCCATTCTTTTGCTCAACATAGATCTTCCTTTGACGTTAAATCTTGTAATAATACAGCCATCCATCCTGACACCCACACTAAACTCTTAGGGGTTATCATTGACGATGAATTAAAATTCAATCAGCATATACAGCAATGCATAAAGAAAACCCATCCAAACTTGGTCTCCTATATCAGAACAGAAAATACCTCACTCCTGAGGCTAGACTCACCCTTGGACAAGCACTTCTCCTCCCCTCTCTCCTCTATGCTGCCCCAGTTTTCACAAATATTCTAACTACTACCCTAAACATACTTCAACAAACCTACCACAAAATAACCAGATTCATTACTAACTGCCCAAACAATACACACCAATGTATTGCCTTAAAGTCTCTACAATGGCTGGAACTCCCACAATTACTTCATTTCTTCCAATTTCACATGCTGCACTATATGCTGTTTAAACCCTCCTGCTGTCCTTCCCAATCTCTCCTTGTTTCCATCTATACCCCTTCTCGATCTCTCCGCACCTCAAATCAGCAATTGCTTGATGTCTATCACCCTAACAAGTCTGTTGGTAAGCAACTCTACAAGCATTCTGTGGCCCAAGCTTGGAATAAACTTTCCCTTGATATACGCTCTATCTCTCATACTCCACTATTTAAAAAAGAACTGAAGACACATTTACTCAATTCCAGAACCTGTCCCTGCTATGACCCTACTTAGCTCTCCCCTCCTCCCACACTCATATCTCTCTCATTACATCCTACTATCACTCTTGACTTTCCCCATCTGTTCAGCAACTAAGAATTTAATTTTTTCAAAGAAACAAAAAATGTAGTTATTTATTTCCACACATGTAGATGTTTATTTCTATTGCTTGCTACTATTGTTTGTAATACTTTTTTTTCTTGTTCTGTGATCATATATTGTATTTGCTGGAGCTTTTATCCTCGGGTCTCCACTGAAAATGGGACAATAACCAAGTTGGACTAACCCGGTTAACAAATGTCAATAAATAAATAAATAAAATAAAAGGTTGAGAGGTATGATCTCTATTCACATTAGAGGCTTTGCGGCCAGCAACACTGATGCAAGCCGTGAAAACTTGCTTACGCACATTGTGCTTCATTAATATGCATGACACAGTATTGAGTGATGAGCAACATCGCATACATGAAAACACTCCATGTAGGCTATGTGCAAAACCTACACAGAGTTTATTGAATACTGGGGGGTATTCCTTTGTACCCGGTAAAACCAGAAAATGTCATTTCAGTGTTATGGAACATTCTGAGAAAATGTCAGTTTTTTTGCGATATAAAATTAATGAAGATAAAACAAAGGCTAAAGCTGTAAACAATGTATTGTCACATGAATTGATTCAACAATAGTCTTATTTATGGAAATATGATAAAGTGCAATATTTAGGAGTATGGGTTAAAAAAGATTCTGTTATGGCAGCTAAGGATATGTGGGAAGTGATTAAATAAAAGATAATACAAAAATGGAGAGAAACTGGATGTTCCTGTCTATGGATATGGATGGTGGAATACAAGCAGTAGTATATTTTTAGTCACTTTTATTTTATGCATAGATCAGGCATGTTTTTATCAACTAGAGGTAAAATTATGGATGCAAATTAATAAAGACTTTGAAGGATTTTATCCAGGAGGAGAAGAAAACAAGGGTTAAATGGGATAAGTTCATCCTTCCAATTTATCAAGGTGGTTTAGGATTACCTGACATGAAGGGATATTTTAGAGCTACATAGTTAAGGCTCTTATACATAACACAAACAGAAAGCTACAAATCAAAGTGGAAAGAGATGACGATGAAGCATGGGGAAAATTCAAGAAGTAAGGGCAGCAGGGATTTTGGATGCAGAGCTTTAAGGAGAATAACAACAGTTATACAGAATTTTGAACATGAGGGAGAAATAGACCAATGTAGGCTTTGTAAAACAACTGGAAACAGTTGCACACCTCTCTACTGGTTGGATATACTATTGGGAGAAGGACTGTGTACCGAAAGACATAATAATGTGGCAAGACTGTTGCACTGGGGATTGAGCAAACATTATAATACTGAAGTAGCTGAAAAACACTGGAAACACAAGCCACAAAGCATCCTAGAAAATGTTGAAGTCTACATCACATGGGATCACCCATTACCAACAGTTCAAAAGATAGATGTGGGAAAACCTGATATATGAAAAGAAGACAAACGTAGCACTGATCACTGAAATCACTATATCCAGTGACTACGGTGTTTTGCATACAGAGAGACCGTGTCATAAAATATCAGGATTTTGCAGGCAGAAATGAGAGCAATGTGGAAGGAAGATACCCAGACAATTCTAATAGTAGTAAGAGCAAAGGGTCTTATAAAAGAGAATCTATAATCGTATTTAGATATGTTACCAATACATGCAGAAGGAGTCATTACTGCCCACACTGCAGTGCTGCAAAGAGCACTTCTGGCTTATATCATAGATTGAAACAATACTAATTCCATGAACTTATTCATACTTTGACTTAGGAATGGGGCATTCGAAACCCAAAATGTTTGGAAAAATTAAAAAAAGATAGATAATATTATATTCATAAATTTGCAGACAGTATTTACACAGCGAGAGGATCTCCGGTTCGATTCTCGGCTAGGGTGCCGTCTGTGTGGAGTCTGCATGTCCTCCCTGAATTCGTGTGGCTTTCCTCCGGGTGCTCCAGTTTCCTCCCACATTACAAAGACCTACATCTGGAGCATTTCTCCCCAGGCCTCCACTGAAAATTGGCTTTGTTCCAAGTTAGACTTTCCTGGTTAACACATTTTACATAAATAAATAAAATAAATAAACTAAACCATCACAGGAATACAGAAAGGAGATTTTACCAATAGGGATGAATGCAAATGGGGGTACAGAAAATAGGAAAGAAGGGACTGGAATTTACTGGAAGACAGTGGCAAAAGAACTAAGGTATTGGGGATAAATAGAGAGGGAAAGGTAAGAGGCCAAAAAGACATTTGGACTGCAGCCTAGCGACTACCTTCCTTATTAGGTATTGATATCAGATTATAGGTTCATAGGTAGGTATTAGGCTATTAGCCCTAGAGCCTATATAAGCCTAGCCAGAAAGGTACCCTGGCTTTCGCCACCCAAGAAAATTATTTTCCTGTGCCCCTGTCAAGCAGAGCCACAGAAGTGATCCCTGGGGTGAATTTCCTATTTCCCATCCAATCATCAAGATTTTTCTTGAAGAGTGCTAATGAAGAGCTCTGTTTGACATAGATAGGTAGTCTGTTTCAGAGTATGGGAAGTCTCTGGGACAGGAATCTATCCCTCCAGCATGTTCTGTTTATTGTGGTGACAAGGTTTAGGTCCCTAGAGCGTGTAGCTCAGAGGGACTGGGATTTCTTTAAGTGGAATATGTCCAACAGCTCTGGGTTTGGCATAGCTTTGTATGTTAGGCAGAGATTGCCTGTGAGTAGGCGATATGTGACAGAGTAAAGCTGGAGTTTTTTGAGATGGTCTCTGTAGGGCATCTGTTTGAGGCCAGTAATCCTCTTTGTGAGGTATTTCTGTGGCCTTTCCCGTTGTTGTAGATGTCTTGTGAGGTACATACCAAAAGGGGCATTGTACTCTATAATGGGTCTAATGAGTGATGAGTAGAGGAGAACAATGACCTCTTTTTTTTTGGGTGAGAAACATTTTGTGATGAGGTGAGCCATGTAGAAGGATTTCCTGACCACTGTGGAGATGTGATTATCAAAGGAGAGACTACTGTCCACCTGTGTCCCAAGGTCTCTTATCACACTTTTGGCGTTAAGTAGACTATCACTTATGTGGTAGTTCATGGGTACAGAGTTTTTACCAAAGGGGATGACAATACACTTTTTGGCATTGAGCTTCAGGCCAAGGCTTTGACACCAGGCATCTGTTTCAGTGAGGCCTTTTTTAGTATGTCCACATTGTTAGAAGTTTTGATTATGGCTCCTAGTTTGCAGTCATCTGCAAACTTTGTTAGCCAAAGACCTTCTGTGTTAGCCTGTACTTCAGAGAAGTAGATACCAAAAAGGAGAGGATTCAGGACTGAACCCTGTGGTACTCCACTTGTCACTGGTCTGAAGTCGGATTTGGAGTCTGCTGCTTTCACAGTGTGGGTTCTGTCCATGAGCCAGTTAGCAACCCATCTTGTGACATAGGGATTTATACTTAGTTTAGTGAGCTTATCTATAATTCCAGAGTGGGGGATGGTGTCAAAAGCCTTGGCGAGATCTAGATTAGCTGTGTGAACCACCTTACCCTCATCTATGGCTTTGGTGACTGCTTCAAGGAAGTCAATCAGGTTTAGGAGACATGATCTGCCTTTTACAAACCCAAACTGGGTAGGGTCCATAGTTTGGAGATTACCAATGTCTTTGTTTAATGGATCCATGATGATACGTTCCATGGCCTTGCAGACCAGGCTTGTGAGACTAATGGGGCGGTATTTCCTGGGGTCCGTAATGGCTCCCCCTTTGTGGAGTGGGATAACCATCACGATGCGCCATTCAGTGGGCACAAAGCCTGAGGTGAGGCTATGATTAAACATGGTACTTAGGTAAGGTGCCAGTTCATTCTGCAGTTTGTGTAGAATGCAGCCTGGGATATTGTCAGGTCCCATGAATGCTGTGTTCTTGGCTTTGGAGAGTGCGTTTTTTACCTGTGCAGCCATGATTACAGGAACTTTGCATTCTTCTGGTATAGAGATGGGCCCTCTAGGAGGTGAGAGGGGGGTAAAGTTAGCACTGAACCTATCTGCCAGGATGTTGGCAATATCAGTTGGTTCTATATATTTAGTGCCATTGCGCTGTAACTCAGAGCAGATATGAGTGTTGCCATTAAGATTTTTGACATAGCTTTAGAATGCTTTGTGGTTGTCTTTTGAGTCAGTGGCAATTTTGTTTTCATAACTAGCTTTGGAGGATTTTATGAGGGATCTCAGCTTCTTAATGAGATTGACCAGGGAGTTCCTCCAGTCATGGGATTTTACTCTTTTTTGCAACAGTTTCTTTCTTCTGCTGTAGAGCTTGTTTATGGCAGAGGACCACCAGATTGGCTTCCTTTTTTTGGAGGATAGCATCTTGGTCTATTAGGGATAACATGATCCATGCACTCGTGTAAGTGCTTATAAAGTGCAATTGTGTAGGATTCAGCAGTCGTACCTCTACTGACCGTTTGCATGGGTGTCATGAAGTTTGCCACTTCTGTCTTAAGAAGTGTGAAGTTGGCTTTGGAGAAGTTTTTTACGGTGGTTTCCCTAATTGGGGGTGGGGGCGGGATTTGGATGTCTAGGGTGATTAGCTTGTGGTTGGATCTGACCAACGAAGAATTGACGTCTGGTGAGGAACACCAGTTGCCCATGTTGGTAATGACCAGGTCTAGGATATTGCTGCCCCTGGTGAGGGTGTGAATATGTTGATCCAAAGCGTTGGAATTTATGAATTCCAGAAAACGTTGAGCAAAAGAGTTGGTACATGAGTAGTTTTCCCAGTTAATGGTGGGGTAGTTGAAATCGCACATTATTAGTGTGTTGGGTTGCACCCTAATGCTTTCCAGTGTATCAGGAAATGAGAAGTGGGAATCCTGGGGCATGGTGGGGGGTCTGTAGCAAGCTACAATTTGGATTGCAGTCTTGCCCAGAGTTAGTTGCACTTGGATAATCTCGGATGCATTATGCTGTGCAACTAGCCTGGAGGTGTGGATATCCTTAATGAATATGGACACGACTCCACCTTTAGTGCTTTATTCCGGGTTAGGTGGCCGAAAGATGTGGTATGAATTATAGCCTGGTAATGCAGGGGTGCTCTCTGGAGCTTTGAACCAGGTCTCTGTCACTGCACAGATGTCGATGTTCTCCATTTTAAGGAGTGCCTTGAGTGAGTGCATTTTGAGGTTTATACTTCTAGCATTGAGTAGCATTACCCTCAGATTTTGCTTGCTTGTACCTGTTACAGTGGTGAATTTGTCATTTGAACCTTGCCTAAAAAAGGCACTATAGGGGTGGCAAGAGCCTTAGCCAGTATCCGGAATCCCAAGGGCAATAGGTGCAGGCCATCTCTGGCAAAGCATCGTGGTCTGTCGATCATGTCGTCCCAGGCAGACAAATACTGGATCCCCTTAGAATGACACCAGAAGCTTAGCCAAATGTTGATGTCATTCATTTTGTCCTTGTGCTGTGGTATCATTCTGGGTGATGGCAGGATGCTGCTCAGGGCTAGGGTCATACCTGCCTGGGCTACAAGATCGGAGATCTCCTCCATGTCTCTTTTCATGTAGTCCAGGGAAGTACGTCTCAGGTCATTCACACCAACATGGACAATGACAGTGTCATATTTGTACTTGTTGTGGAGTGACCTGAGTGTGTCCGTTATGTGGTGGATCCTTGGACCTGACAGGCATCTGACAGTAACTTTCTCCTTGTTTAGCCTGGTGAGTGGAACATCAGTGTGCCTGACTATAGAGTCACCTATGACGAGAGTGTTGGGTAGGTTATGCCTTATGGGCTGTGGTTGAGTGGAACACTGAGTTTGTGGGATATGTGCCATTTGGGTTGTGTTGGGGCGTGGCGTTTGCTTGCATTTCTGCTTTGGAGGTCCCTGATGCTTGGGCAGGTTTTTATTGAGAGCCTCCACGAATGTAGGTGTGTGTTTAGTGTTTCTATGTGTGTGTTTTGGTGGTGTAGGTTTTGAGGGACTATGTGATGAGTGTGGCGTGGTGCAAGTGTTTACCTTCTCCTCTTGACTGTCTAGTTCAGTCTTGGGTGAAAAGAGCTTTGCTTCCAGTTTGGCTATATAAGTGCATCTCTCACAGGTTGTAGTGTTGGGTGGTAGGAGGAGAGGGTTGTCTGTGTACATGAGGCAATTGCTGCATTATTAATATATTATATTTTATATATATATATATATATATATATATATATATAGATATATATATATTTATATATATATATATATATATATATATATATATATATATATATATATATATATACATATATATATAATTATATTATTATAGGCAAAGAGAAAGGGATAGGGGAATCTTAAGTGAAAGACCTGCACTGTTAGAGGTTTTAGCTAAATCTATAACAGAAGCTGCTATTAATGGGTATATGTTCAGCCATTGAATGGAACCTCCATTGAATGGCTGAGCATCGAACTCTGTCCATCAAACATTCGTTCAAGGAATGTCGATTTCATCAATGGGGAAAGTAACTAGCTGGCCACCCCTCTCCCATGTGCCCTACTACAGGATTTAAAACCCACTCAGGTGGGGGCTTTGCCCTCCCCACACACCCCCCTCAACTATATATACCAACTCTGAGACCTCACTACAGTGGGGAAAAGGGCAGTAGGGGAAGTAGTGGTCAACTAGTTAATTTCACTGTTGATGAAATGAATGTTCACTGAATGAATGTTTGATGGATAGGGTTCCATGTTCATCCATTCAATGTTATTTCCATTTGACGGCTGAACATAGACCCACTATTAAAAAAGAGATAATTAATAGGCTGTATAAAATACTGCACAATAACTATAGGAATCAGAGGAGGTTAGAAAGATTGGGAAAACAGAGATTTGGTAAGCAGTTCACAGAGAAACAATTTGGAGGACTTGTGTATGGTTCCCAGGTATGCAACGAAGTCTATAAGATTTAGGATTTTTGCTTGGAAGAGTTTGCATCATTATTTTTATACCCAAGTAAGACTCCAAGAGATAAATGGCAAATGTTGGAGGTGTGATGAGAGGGAAAGAGGTAAGTGGGAACATACATGTTTTGGGAGTGTGATGAGTTGGCAGACTTTAAAAATTCCATACAGACTACTCTGTCAGAGGTACCTGGTGAGCTAATGGGTGTACCTCAGGAATTTTTTTGAGCTGGAATACAGGAGCTGAATTGTCTAGCCACAGTAAGGTTTGTTAAGTTTTATTCTCCTGGCTGTTAGAAAAGCAATTACTAGAAAATGGAAATCAAAATGAAAATCAAAGTCTAAATCCACTGTATTTGAAGTTGGGAATATTGTAATAAAAGAATTGGAAGTGGAATCGTCAGAAAAGTTAGGAGCTGATTACATAGAACAAATGGAAAGTATTGAAACAATACATGAAGAAAAATGTTTTTAGAGAAGGAATGAGGTTTAAGGGAAGGCAGGAATTGACCAACTTTTGTAATGTTGGATTGACTATAATGTACAAAAGAATATATGTGATGTATAGTGTTTGTAACTATGTACATTAATACAGTTTGTTTTCTTTTATATACATGTAGGTATGCTTATGTTACAAGTGATAATTCAGTAAGCATGTTAAAAACAAACAAAAAAAAAAAACTAAATGTCAGGAAGTGCATAATCATATCCTTTGACAACCAAGACACCTTTGTAACTATCATTGACAAGAAATGTCAGAAAATTGATTTCATAGTTAGGGATCTAGGAATCTTTGTCAGCAAGGATCTGTCCTTTGATCATCATATATCCACCCTTTGTGTGGAAGTCTTTTTTCAGCATACATTTTATATACAAAGGTACTGCCTCCAGGTCCAGTGGTGTAATTGTTCCACTGTACTTAGCACTCAGTAGACCAATCAATGAGTATGGTGCATTTTTGGAATGTAACTTTCCAAACATTTGTCATAAATGATATGACCAGAGCATACTCAAAAAAATCAAAGGCGTAAATTATAAAAACTATGCACATTGTCTCAGAGCCTTGTTCATTTTCTCAGCATCATAAAGGCTACTGAGAGGTGATGTCTACCTGGTGTGTAGAGCTTCAACAATCCATATTCTCTGACCCTATTCGGTCAGACCTGTTACACATTAACAAGTTCAATTGGATCATAAAATCTACACCACAGATCTCAACTTCTTTAACAAAATATATAGAATATGTTGGAGGAATAGATATGTATCACAGAGAAAACCACATCTATGGAACTGTCTTACACTCCACATAAAGCTAAGTACAAGCTGGCGCAGAACATTAGGCTGATATCATAACTTATGTAGGGTTTCATTATGGTGCCGAGTCACAGATCATATCAAGCTGAATGATATACAGGCACTGTCTGCCACCCTCCTTAGTGGTCTTCCTTCCATTATTCAAGTTGAAGGCACATTTCACTCTCACCTAAAGAATGAAACTCACTGTCCCCATCATGGGATCTCCCCCATGACTGTAAGCCCTGGCACTATTCCCCCCATAGCTGCTGCAGTGGAAAAGCTAACTGTATCTGATGTTGATATTGCCACCATATGACAGCTATTAGAGGTTCCTCATAATGCCACTTGTCATAAATGGTCCCCTGACAGGCAGGTGGAGCTAGGGTTTAATCAGCAGATATATAGGGCTATCATCTTGGCACAATCTGCTGCTACACATTCCATTATGGAGATAATTTGGTGCAGTACAGGGCTTCCAAGAGAATGTTTTCCTGCTTAGCCTATGCAATGGTGAGGCTGTGGTGCCCAGTGATGATGCCATGTTTGGTCACATGAAGACTGTGGTGGCACACATTAATGCCATATCCATTTCCATGCAGATGATAGCAAGTGCACAACCACTGCCCTGTCCATTATTGTTGTCAATGTTTGGGGGCAGGTGCACACATGGAGTGGTTACACTGGGAGGCCAACTCAAATGACATGGTCTCACCTGCAAGTCTATTAGTATCACAGTCCACCACTCCACTTCATTACTGGAGATGATGTCTATCCTCCAGGGGAAGCATACCTCCCCCAAGTACTCCATGCATGCCAATTTCTCTTAACAGTGCAACATTCCTGCCACAGTGAGGCTCCAGTTCTGCTATATCAATCCTGCACAGTGGCCCCAGATCATAACTACATAGTGACTCTCCCACTCAACCATAGAGGGCATTATTTACAACACACCACAAAACCACCATTTCCACCTCTGCTATCATGCCCCCCCCCCCGTATTAGATTTTAGTACCATCTACTCATTTCATTGTCCCTTGGCAGCTGTGCAAATGATGATGACTGAAAGTCACTACAGCCTTCATCCTTTGTGTGATCAAGCCACACTGTATGTGGAGATGTTTGATGTACAGTGTGGCTTGACCATGTATTGCCCAGATTAGGCTTTTACTACCACTGCTTTTAGCATGTTTGTTTCCTGTGACACCACACTGTCAACATACTCCTATTAAGACCTATAGAGTTGGACTAGATGCTGCTACTTCCCCTGTTTTGCCACATACTGTACTGTCTTGGTGGGGGTGTCTGCTGCTCGCTGTTGCTCAACCTCACTTTCATCACTGGATGATTTTGGTGTGCTGGCTGTGACAGGGGCTGCAGAGGATCTGCAGGTTCCTGGGATGGAAGGATGGCCTGCATGCATCATCATCATTATAATAATCATGTTATTATGCATCATGCAGCATTCTATGAATATGTTGTAGGCTGTGGAAGGAGCATACTGCAATGCCTTCCAGATGTATTTTGGCAGTAGAATTGGGTTTTAGGAGGTTGAACACATGCTCTGCACTGCTTTTGGTCTGAACAAGGGCAGTATTATACTGCAGTTTGGCCATCCTTTTTAGGTTCCATACAGGCATCATCAACAAGGAGTTCAGTGAGTATCCTGCATCACCTGAAAGATATGAGGAGTGTGAGATAAGTATACATGCCTTTGACCTATACATATCTCAAATTTGCATGCTACTTGTACTTACCAACTATGTGGCCATGTGGAATTACTCTATACAGTAAGTGGTGATGTAAATGTGGGTGTCAAAGGCATGCCATGATGCTGTGCACATGCATGGTGCAGACACACTGGTTATCAGTCCCTGTATGTTGCACACTACATGACAGCTGATAGAAGTCCAGCCTTTCCTCTTGGTATAACACAGTTCATGATCAGATTATTGCTATATCTCAAACTGAAGTATATTTTACAAAATGTAGTGACTATTCTGCAGGCCATTACTAGTAATATGCACCTTGTTTCCACAGTTTTCTCTGGAAGTTCATTATAGTTAGTATAGTAGGTACTACACATACCTTGGTGTCCACCAATATTAGGAAGTCTATTCCCATGTAATATCTCTGTTCACTTGACCAGTCTAAAGGCTGGTGGACAGTTGGTACATGATAGGGGATATGTTACCAGTACTAGTTTTGTTTGTGCTTCCTGTCTTTACATTTCACTAATATCTGGTAAGCAGTGGAGATTACAGATAAGGAGCATCTGTAAGCAGTGTCAGTGGCAAAACAAGTAGCATACCTGTCTTTGGTGTTAGAAGTTTACAGGAATATGGGTACTGTTCCCATACCACATGACTGGATTAATTTTCCCATGCTCACACTGCAGTGTAACATAATAAGGGTGCTGCAGTCCTGATTATGTCATCTTTCACATGAAACAGTACACCGATGGCCCATATTTCTGATTTGGTGGAGGCTCAGGGAAATATAAAGATCACTTGTCACACTGAAAAGGGGATGGGCTTTATTTATTTATAGTATTATTTACACATAAGAAGATTTTTCTTCACTTTTCATACAAGACAAAATCAGTTAAATGTTTTATACCCCTGCCCCTCATTCCATAATCATTTGTTTTATCATGCCATGACTATCCAATGTTATATTAAACAATAATTCTTCATAATTAGTGTCCCATATAATCCATATTGCTACAGTTAACATTTTATCCATTTTATCCTTTTCTTACCTTTTATTACCAATGCCATATATTATCAAATAAGTCATGCTAAAAAATGTAAACTTACAAATAAAACAAGCAGGGACAAAAGTCTAAAATTTATTAAATGCAGAAACAAATAAAAAAGCAGCATAGCTTTTCAGTAAAATCTACTCTTTTTCAATGATATGGTGTTTAGCATTGAAAAAGAGTAGTTTTTACTTGAAAGCTTTGCTCCTTTTTTATTTGTTTCTGCGTTTAATAAATTTTAGATGGTTTGGTCCCTGCTTGTTTTATTTATATGTAACTGGTTTTGGTGATTGGGAATGATTTGAACATCTGCAGTGTTGGCTTTACTCAAAAATGTAAACTTATTCCACACTATATTCACCCTTTCATGTTCAATAAGAACTTGTTGTATATAGCTCCTCATTTGTTTGTTTGCACTTCATCTGACCCTTAACAGATATTTTTTTAATATTAAGCTTCACATGCGTCAGAAGCTTTTCTCCCTGGGTCTCTGCTGAAAATTGACTCATTCAATGTCAGACTTTCCTGGTAAACAAAATGTTAAATAAAATAATTACAATAAAAATGAAACCAACCAGGTGGTAACTGAGTGGTAAGTCCTCCGTTGCTCAACTGAATAAACAAACGTAATCAAAAGAAACAATAGGCAACGGATGGAGCCAGGCCGTGTCCAAAGTCCAAAATGTATACGCTAAAAACTTCACGGATGAAATAAAAGTCAGTGAAAAAACACCAAATGGATGGCAGTAGTATAAAAGCACAGAACTCCTTTATTGTAGTCGACAAGGGTAAGCGCTTTCCCTGTTTCAGCTTCATCAGACCAGATAACAACTACAGAGAACACAGCCTATTTAAATACATTCAAACAAATGTAGCCAATAGTGTAAATATAGCAATTAAGCAATTAATTAACTACCAGAAATATAACAGAAAAATATAAATAAATAAAAATATAAATATAAAACCTACCTAAACTCAAAAATAAATATATACTCAATATGCAGAAATACCTTCATGAGAAACACAAAAAATATACATATAAAAATATATACAAATACTAAAAATATATATATAAAAAATTTTATATATATATATATATATATATATATATATATATATATATAAAATTTTTACGCAAACATGTGTGCAAACAAAGGTCAAGTCCCAAGAAAAAAACATATAAACATATAAAAATATATACAAAAGTAAAAACTAAATAATCCTATTTATACTATCATTACTTGAACAGTCTCTTTTTTTCTCAAAGCAGGCTTAATGAATGCTCTTTCATAAATATTTCATAAAAATAAAATAACTAATTTCTTTCATTTCTTTAAAAATAATCTTTTTAGCTATTTTGTTATTATCGCTTTCCTATTCCCATTGTTTAACAACAACAATGTTGAACAATTGGAAAATGGAAAAACCACGACAACTGCTTCGAGACACCAGCAAACCACACCAAGCCTTGGAAGTATATCCTTTAATACACACCGACTAAGCGCTTTCACCAAATAATTGGCTTCTTCAGAGTCAGTGTTACAAAGAAAACACAAGCCTTTTATACATTAATCATAATGACATCACGTGCTCATTCAATTAAATCAAATTGAACAGTAATGATTATCCCCCCCTATTGTTAAAACCACTAATTCTTTTAAAAAAAAAAACTATCTTGCTCTCAAATAATTTAAAATAACCTTTTACAAAAGACTTTAAAAACATTTTAACATATAAAATTCGCATGTATTACATACATATTAATCCTTAATGTACATCCCCATTTATTTAAACATTAAACACCATAAACCAATTATATAATGCTAGCCCTATATTTCAAAACTGGTTTTAAAGAAATATAATCATTAATGCCCGGTTGTCTCGTGGCATTTAATCTCAACTGCCACATTGTTTCTAATAAAGCTACTCTATTGTTAACATCACCTCCCTGTTCTAAAAATACTCTATCAATAATAAAAAATATAAACTTCTTAAACCCCTTACAGCTCGCACTATGGAGATATAATGCATTATGTGAGTCCTTATTCTTAATCGCTCTCACATGTTCAGTAATCCTCTCACGTAATTTACGGGTGGTCATACCTATATAGAATGCTTCGCAGGTTATACACGAGGCCACATATACCAAATTCTTGGTATTACAATTACACACACCCGGGCAAGGTAAAGTCTGCCCCCACCCTTTTACACATATATATGTTCCTTCTGCTATATACCTGCAACATCTACAACAACCACATTTAGACATTCTAGATGTCCTATTCCTGGCCTCCCATTCCAAAATACTTTTCAAGTTGTCACCCTTACTATAAACTATTCTCGGACTCATTCCTAATATCTCCTTTGTAGTACTACTTAGACAATACTCCCACATCGTACGTAAAACTTCTACAATTTCTGTACTTCTTTCATTAAATTTTAAAATAAAACATGCTCCCAAAGAAGTTAATGCATTGGATACTTCCTGATTATTCACCCTATCATTCACCCCACCTATGTTTTTCAAAATTGGTGAATATAGTGAGCTTCTCTTTTTGTAAACCTCTCTTTTAATTTAAATAACAACTTAAGCGGGTACCCCCTATCCATAAGCATACCAATCAATTTGAACATTTCCTGTCTAAACAGACATTCATCACTCACTAGCCTAGAGATCCGCACCATCTGTCCCTTAGCCACACCCTTCCTCTGATGGTATGGGTGACAGCTTTTAAAGTGCAACAATGAGTTTGAATAACTTTCTTTCTTTCTTTCTTTCTTTCTTTCTTTCTTTACATAGTGCGAGCTGTAAGGGGTTTAAGAAGTTTATATTTTTTATTATTGATAGAGTATTTTTAGAACAGGGAGGTGATGTTAACAATAGAGTAGCTTTATTAGAAACAATGTGGCAGTTGAGATTAAATGCCACGAGACAACCGGGCATTAATGATTATATTTCTTTAAAACCAGTTTTGAAATATAGGGCTAGCATTATATAATTGGTTTATGGTGTTTAATGTTTAAATAAATGGGGATGTACATTAAGGATTAATATGTATGTAATACATGTGAATTTTATATGTTAAAATGTTTTTAAAGTCTTTTGTAAAAGGTTATTTTAAATTATTTGAGAGCAAGATAGTTTTTTTTTTTTTTTTTAAAAGAATTAGTGGTTTTAACAATAGGGGGGATAATCATTACTGTTCAATTTGATTTAATTGAATGAGCATGTGATGTCATTATGATTAATGTATAAAAGGCTTGTGTTTTCTTTGTAACACTGACTCTGAAGAAGCCAATTATTTGGTGAAAGTGCTTAGTCGGTGTGTATTAAAGGATATACTTCCAAGGCTTGGTGTGGTTTGCTGGTGTCTCGAAGCAGTTGTCGTGGTTTTTCCATTTTCCAGTTTTTTTACCCTGTCTTGGGAATTGTTGCTACTTAATGTTGAACAATTATTTTCCATAGTTTTCTCATACCACACTTTTTATTTCTAGTGATATCTGTTATTTTAAGAACCCAAAGTCTAATTTTATCAAAACAAGCCACTAATATATAATGTTCCAACTTTTTTGTCTTGTTCCACCTCTATACAAAACGCTTTATGTTTTCTGACAAAATTCTACCAAATGAGTCATTATCTGTATCCATAACTTTTTAACAGCCAATAAATATGCAACAAGGCCAAATGCATAACTAGTTTAACCCTAAATCTCCATACTTTCTGTCACAATATATCACACGTCTTTTAACAGGATTCAGTTTTTAGACTCATATAATTCCAAAGAAAATATGTAGCAATTCCTGCATAAATTCCATATAACACCCAACTTTAACTTACAAATAAGTGTGTATCAAATAAACTGTGGGGGGAATTTAGTAAAGCCTACAAAGTGTACAGAGCATAGTAAGCACAAACATTTTTAGATACAGTAAGAGCTGCTTAGAGGTGCTCACACATGTGCAAACAGGAAAAATTCTGTGGAATGCAAATAACCTCATAAGCAGGTGAATCTTATGCAAATGAGGCAGGTTGAGTGATCCAACAAGCAGAAAGGCATCTGTGTAGGCTCCGTGACAGAGTTCGTAGTGTATGCAGAATATTTCCATGTACAGGAGTCTACACAGACAGAAGGAGGTGTAAAACCCCACAAATATGGACATACCTCCCCTGAAAATGTTATACCACATACAGATATGTGCAAAAGTAACATTGCAGATGTCAGAAGAAGGAAGGGAATAAGTTAAATTAATAATATTTTTTTTAATAATCTCGGCATGTTTGCACTGTACTCTGCAGTTCAGAAACATGCTAACAGAAAAAAAAGAGGCAAAAAAAAAAACATTTTAAAATATTTTTCAGAAATGTATTATAGGACCTTGCATCAGGTCTGTACAGTGGTGCATTGGTGCTGTTAGCCAGCTCATACAGCTATGAACCATGTTTTTTCCAGGCTGTCAGCACAGATATGCATGCAGATGAGGTGGATTTCTTGAACATCAAAAAGCAGTAAGTGTGTCTGCATAACCACTTTGTGTAGGGTCGTACACCATGTTGATATTTCCACTGGATGTGGATGACATCAGGGGTGTGTGTCCTATTACTATTAGGATTTTTTAATTCCCGTTTCATGGTGTTCTACATAGCTGAGCATGTTCACGCAGAAAGACCACCCAAGTCACAGTGATGATGTAGGGACCAAGTGATTAAAACTGGATATATTCAGTTAATAATTTGGATTGCTGCATAAGCTATGCTGCATGATGCGGCTCATAGCTTAACATGTTCACATGAGCACACTACCCACATGACAGTGATGATGTAGGCAGCAATCAATGTAAAGCAGATACATTCAATGAATATTTACTATTATGTATTAACTATTATGCGTGGTGCATAGGGTTGCATCACACACTAAAGTAGGGCCATTAAATGATGTTAATTACAGTCTAAGCAAGTAAAATGCATCATAATTTGCCAATCAGACTTGGTGGACCTACAGCATACTTGTATAAAGCATGCATACACCCTATATTCTGATTTTCCTCCAATTCTCTGGACCATTGGAGTAGAGACTTGGGAATTTTAACTGAGAATGCTAAGGGCCGCAGCAGCTATGCTACATCTGTATGTGCGATGTTAAAGTCAATGCTGCTGGTGCTGCTGACATTAGGACTAGGCTAAGAAGGAGAAGAGTGTTCAGGCCCAGGGTAAGCTTCCAGGAACAACATGAGCTGGAGATTGTAGAGAGCTACAGGGTGAATGGGTAAATATTACAAGAACTCACTGAGCTCTGCAGCCCTCAACTCAGAACCAGAGCTAATAGAGGGGAATCCATTCCAGTGGAAACAAAGGTATGCGTAGCCCTTAGGATATTTGCTACGGGTACTTTTCAAAACCACATGGAGACATGATGGGGGTGTCACAGTCATCTGTATCCAGGATACTCCACCAGTTCCTGGATGATATGCTCCCACATGCCAGTGAGCACATATCTTTTCCCCTCTCCCCTGAGGCAATGGCCAGCAATATGCAGCAGCTCTACCATGCAGCACACTATCCTGAAGTACTGGTTGACATAGACTGCACTCATGTACACATCAAGGCACCACCTGGTGAGCAGTGTACAATTTATGTTAACCACAAGGGATATCACTCCATCAACTGCCAGGTCATTTGCAATACCCAGGGGATTATCCTGAATGTGTGTGCTGGCAACCCTGGCAGTTTCCACAACTCCCATATCTGGCAAACCTCACAGTTGTACAAGATCTTTGTAAGGGAGACATTCCAGTGGGCCATATAAAGGGGGATGCTGGCTACACCCTGGAACCATGGATGATGACACCCATCAGAAATGCATACACACGCATGGAAGAATGTCATAATGAGGCACAAGCACAAACTGGGAACATCATAGAGCATGTGCTTGGGCTTCTGAAGTCATGGTTCCAGTGCCTGGATATAGCTGGTGGATCTCTGCTGTATTCTCCAGCCACATATGCACATATATTCATAGTACATGCAATGCTACACAATCTGATCCTGTGGAAACAGCTGCAGCAGGATCAGAAAAAGGAAGGGATACACAGCCCCCCCACCAGTGCCTCGGTCACCACAGCCACAGTCACAGGAGGACTTGGAGGAGGAATGCCCTGCTGATGTCCTTGTAGGCAAATGTAGGCATGCTCAGTACAGCCTGGCTTTGGCTAAGAGACAATGCATAGCACCTTAACTGACGACCAAGGGACTGACACCTTACTTCTACTCACATACACATATTAAAATTTATGCCAGGCAACTCACACATCCTGTACCTATCCATGTATTGGCTGTGTACTGCTTGCATCAGACAGAATCAGCCCTGAACTACAGTTGTGTCAACTGCTGCATTTGCAAGGTAAGTCCGTAACCTACACAGTACTTATAAGAGTTATTATGATATGTCAGTATATGTGTAGACCTGGTATGTTATGCAAGTAAATATAGTGGGTTATTTGGACAGAAATGACACATACATGGGTCTACAGATACCCATTCCACTATCCTGTATCCATTACTATTCATTAAGCCTTATTCATGGAATATTCATGAAGTCCTACTGCAACAGATTACTGGTACATCAGTGAAGGGAGATGTTAGACCGTGGGGTTAAATGATAGACTATTGTGTATCCCAGCAGAACGTGTTGTTTCCCAACTCCAACACAGCAGTGTTCCATTGTAACTGCCGTAACAGTAACTCATCAATGGTATATGAGCATTCCAGTCAGTCTCAGCACAGTAACATAGAAATTGATGTTACATTTTATGTCTTAGATAATGCAGGAATAACAATGTACATATTTATGCAGGTGATTGTGTGATGAATGACCCCTGTCTGTCAAGCAGCTTGTGTGCCTCAAAGGACTAGGGCAATTAGTTTGTGTGATGGTGTTCATGATTCTAATCTAGAAATACTCACTTCTTTTCGATGTGAGGTATTATTAAGTTGCATTTTACAGACTGTCAATATGTGTGCTGTAATATTATTAACCTCTGTCACATATTAATTACATCAGACAACTTTAGAAATTCATAGCCAATCTGAGTGAAGTGCAGCAGTGCAGAAACAGGGACAGATGTCATGTTTAACACACAAAATCCCAGACTGGAGCACAGATAGGTGAGGGCTAGAGTCAATTTATAACTAGGGAAAATCCTACTGGACAGGGTTATATACTTAGATAAGCAGAGCGCAATTCTGTTGCTCCTCGCACAATGACTTTTTATATACAGATATGCCTATAGATACATACATATATGTATATATATCTCTCACTATCTCACTCTCCCTATCTCTATATGGGGTCTATGTTAAATGTTCGAACATCCAAAATGTTGAACATTAAATGGTCGAGACCAAATGTTCGACATTTGGATGTTTGAACGTAAAAAAAAAAAAAAAAAAAAGAAAACACAGAAAAAAACACTTTAACAGTGTAGGCAGGGCTGCAGCCCCCACACCGCCCCTACTTTAATATACCAACTCCAAGACTGCAATTCATTGCAGAAAAGGGAAATTCTCCCTATCTGCACCGTACGCTGCTGTTGAAAGTCTATCTTTGAGCACTCAAAATTTAGAACGTTTGGTCTTGGCCATGTAACGTTCGAAATTTTGAGTGTTCGAAGATTTGACAGGTACCTTCTATATGTATATGTATACATATATATATATATATATATATATACATACACACACGCACACACACACACACACACACACACACACACACACACACACACACACACACACACACACACACACACACACACACAGACATGCATCTCTGTCTCTCCCCATATATCTACATAGCATACACACACACAAACACACACACACACACACACACACACACACACACACACACACACACACACACACACAGACACAGTGAGTAATCCATGAATCATTTGACCTACAGATATGAAGCATTTCCAATAAAGCGGGGTCAGACATTGCCCCATATGCAAGGCAGAGATCACCTCTGAATAGTCTATATGACACAGGCTACAGTGACAGTTATTTCAGGCAACCCCCATAGAATGGATGCTGTAGACTTGAACCTTTGATTTGTGTGCATTTGTCACTGGTGTTTGGAAAGGTACATGACAAAATGGCCATTGCACTCAAATATTGGCCTGTTGAGGGAAGAGTACATGGAGGTTATAACTACTTTATTTTCAGGTGACAATACCCTCAGTTATGACATGGGCAAGCTATAATTCCCTTCTTACCACTGTGTAGACATGGTGGTCTAAGGTAAAGTAAGGTAGGTGTAAACCTGTGTGGCCACGCCTGTGTTGGTGGTCTAAGGTAAAGTAAGGTAGGTGTAAACCTGTGTGGCCATGCCTGTGCGCTCAGGTCACTCACTCCTGAGTATGTACATCAGGTGTTTGTACTGATGTGCTACTTACCAGGAACATTGGTGTTACCTATAGAAATGATACTACATATGTTTGCATGGAGTTTAAGGCCATGAGTACAACAATGATAATTTGTTCACAAAGACCCTCTTGTAGGATATTGACATAATTTGGAGATTCTATGACCACTCCCAGTTTTCAGGCATCAGCAAACCTTGTTAGCCACAGACATCCACTTTGTGCTTGTACTTTGGATAAATGGATTCTAAGCAGTAGAGTACCCAGGACTGAACCCTGTAGAACACCACTGGTTACAGATCTGCTACTGGAGGTATATTCCCCTATTTTGACCATGAGTTTTATTAGTGAGCCACTTAGTGACCTCTCTAATGATATTAATGTTGATGCCTAGTTGGGTGAGTTTGCCAATGATGCCTGAGTGGGGGATACTGTCACATGGCTTGGCTAAGTCCAGGTGGTTGTATGCACAGATGTCTCCTCTTCCAGGTCATTGGTGACTGCCTCATACATGTCCACCAGGTTTAACAGGCATGATCTTCCTTTCCAAAATCTATCCTGTCAACTGTTTGTAGATTACGTATATCTTTGCTGATAAGATCCATGATGATTTGCCCCATGGGCTTACAGATACAGCTACTCAGGCTAATAGGTCTATAGTTCCCATGGTTAGTGGATGCACCACTTCCTGTGCAAGGGAATAGTAGTTGCCATTTTCCAGTCAGCTGGGATGCAGCCAGTGGATGAACTATGATTGCAAGGAGTTCTGAATGGTGTCAGTAATCCTTGTATTGGATCCCATGTAGGAAGTGGCCTGGATGTCATCACGTCCAATAGATGCTGTATTTCCTCTTTAGAGAGGTCATTTATGACCTACTGTGTAGATATAGAAGGTATGGGACAGGTTATAGGGATGTCATGTGGTATGTGTGGTGGGGACAAGGCATAAAGTTGTCACAGAACCTGCCAGCCAACAGGTAAGCTATGTCTACAGGCTCATTATATGTGGTATCATTAAATACGAGTTCACCAACAATCTGGACCTTTCCTTTTAGGCTACACGTGTAACTACACAATGCCTTGTGGTTGTTCTTTGTGGAGGAGGCTAATTTTGTCACATACTTTCTTTTACAGGACTTCACAACAACACTATGTGATTGTTTATAGCTAAGGAGGGTGAGCTTCCATTTTAGGGGGGCTCCCTACCTCCTACAGCAATGTCCAATTTTTATTGTCCAGCCTGCTAATGATAGTTGTCCACCAGGCAGGTTTGCTGTGCCATGAGGAGCTTGTTGTGCTCCTGTCAGGTACATCCGAGTCTATGCAGTTGTATAGGTGATCGCATAAAGCATTGGTGTAGAGCTTGGCAAGGGAGAGGTGCAGCCAAGCTATTTATACTATCCCATAGGAGGTTATAATTTGCTTTGTTGAAGTTTATTACTGTATTTGCTGCGGGGGCAGGTGTGATACTTATTTTTAATGAGACCGATTTGTGGTCAAATTTCACCAGGCAGAACCTCACAGTGGAGGTGCTACAGTGTCACCCATATTAGTAAGCACCTGATGCAGTATGTTGGTTCCCCTTGTGGGAATGTCATGCCACTGATCCAGGGCATTGTAGTTAAGGAAGTAGACTAACCTTTGGGCAAGTAAGTTTGAGCATAAGTAACCAACCCAGTTGGTATGTAGTTAAAGTCACCCAAAACCATGTTGTTGTGATGTATCTTGATAGTCACAGGTAGATTCAAATAAGCACAGTGGGTGTCCTGATTCAAGGAATTGCTCCTGTAGCTGGCAATGGCATGATTAGGTGCCCTTCCAGATGTGAATAACACCTGCAGTTTCTCCCAGGGGTGACAGATGAAGACCATCTCTGACAAACCATCGAGTTCTGTTGAGCAAGTCATCCCAGGCTGACATGTAGTGGATCCCCTTACAATGACACCACATGCTAAGGCAATTATTGAATTCAATGTTTTCCCTGTGTACTGAGCCATCACTCTAGATGACGATCAAATGTAGCTGAAGGTCATGAGCATACCCTCTGGAGACAGAGTCCGTAAGCTCAGTCATGTCACTGCATACAGTCCAGAGAGGTATGTCTCAAATTGTACACACCAACAGGAACTATGACATAGCCATAACAGTATCTAATGTTGACAGACTTGTGTGCTTGTGTGGTATGGAGTATCTTGGCACCTCACAGAGAGCTGACTGTGACCTCTTCCTTATGTAGCCTGGTGAGAAGGACATCGATGTGTCTCATGATGTAACAGCCTATAACTAATAAGATTGATTTTGTGTTTTGACTTAGATGTTTGACTTGTGAGACAGTGGTGCATGAGTTATGGCGTGTACTGTGTTGTGCAGAGGTATGATTATGTGTAGTGAACTTGCATCTGAGTTTCTGAGTTGTCTGGTGTTTGCGTATGTGTCTGGTAAGAAGCTCTGCCCATGTAGGTATGTATGATGTGGGTGTGGGTGGAGTAGGAGGTGAGTTGTGCATGTTGGCAAACTGCTCATTGTCATATGTACTGAATGGTGTGTGAAACAGCATGGAATCAAGGTTTGTAGTATAATCACATCTCTCACATGCTGTGTTTGTGTGGTGTAGGAGTAGAGGGGTGGGGACGCTTCCACATCCCATCAGCAGTCATTAATAATGCCATTAACAATAGAGTCTTGCTTGTGTGTATGCCACAGCAGGCCATCATTAAGCAGTGGCCTGACAGATACTGAAATGTAACATGTCATCACCTTTATGTAGTTCTCCTAAGGTAAATCAGCACCTGACAGTGTGCAATAACACGGTTGATTGAGTATGATGCTTTGCCAGTAATGTGGCCCTTGCATTAATCATAAACCTGTTATTAGGCATAGTCTCAATAGCATACCTATAAATGTGACAATGTATAACTCCAGCAAAGTTAGGGCCATGCTGCTACAGCCTTGAGGTTGACAGCCTCAAACACACTGTCTGTAGGCACTCCTTGCAGTGAAGATGTGGATGTCTATGCATGCACAGAGAACTTGTTCAAATTTGCAGTCATTACTTTGACCTTGCAAGTCTACAATGCCTGTCAAGCAACCAGACAGCAAACTGGATGTTGTGTGACATGATGTGGGAACACAGAAATGTGTTTTGTCAACATAAATGTATAGTACAACATACCTAGGACATGTGGGAGGTAGAAACGCTTTGGCCAAAGGTGGCCAGTCCTCTGCAGTAGGCCTCAGATCCATGTCATACAGATGTCCACTGCTATGCTGTTGAAGGACAGGCTGCATGAATTGCTATGAAACTGTTACCTAAAATGGATCACTGCCAATTGTGGTGCTTGTTCGTACAACCTTGGATGTCTATGTTGCTGGACATTGGACATTATAGTGTGATGCTGCAGCTGTGCTCCTAATCATCATCAGGTCACTACCCTAGGCAAATCCTAACAACCTTGGAACAAAGGCATAATACATGCAAAACTCAAATGATAGTTCTGGTTGCAAATCAAGACATTAACCTGGAAATGGTACATCAAGCCTACAGAGCCTTGCATGACATGGAACAGGTTTGTGGATGAACAAACAGGCTGTGGACAGCTTCTTATATTCAGCTTGGTACTAATATTTTGCTTCTGGTGAGAGAAAGTTATAGCACCATGGAATTGCAGGAGAGAGTGCCTGTGGTGAGACCAGCAGTAGTAGTAGCCAGGACCAGCAATTCAGGGGACTCCCCTCTTTTCAGCAAATTTCACAAGGTAATTGTGTCATTTCAATACACACTGCTTGATCAGTGTGTAACTGCAGAATAACTGTGTAAATACTCCTTCCTTACCTTCACACGGTGTACGTATTGCTTTCCCCTCCATTGTTTGCCTGTGCTATGTACAGACTCAGACACCATGGATGACAATTTTCTTGGAAACCCTGACAGAATTAGCTGTAATACTGAGCTGCACACAGGGCAACTAGTATGCTGTGACAAGCACTACCCCCAGAAGTCTCAGTAGTCGGATATTTAAAGCCATGAAAAGAATTATCATGGAAATGATCAATAACAATGTAGTACACCTACAGACACTAGACCAAACTGAGTTTGTGTTGTCAAGGGCAGATCACGCCTACCCTAACTGGTGGGCCTCACTGAGTGGTAAACAATGCAATGGATGAGGCCAAAATGACTCTCTGCACCTACCATGGCCTGAAAAGGCATTTGACACTATTAGGCCAGCAGGCATTGTTGACAAACTCTAGAGGTTATTTACAAACTAGTATGTCAGCCGGTGGATAGCCAAGTGGCTGGTAGACATTATCCATAATGATACCATTGAGGATTCCACCGCTACAATGAGGCCAGTCACCAGTAGACTTCCCTGAGAAATCATTCCTGGGACTACCCCTTCTAGGCATTTCATTCTCTGCAGTCATGGCCACTGTCAAGTGTCATATGGCTACATTTGCAGGTGATTCCAAATTAGGATTTCATTGAATCTCACACTGACTCAACAGTTATCCAGGATGGGTTGACACACACATTCAGTTGTTGTTGGAGTCATGGACCAATACTAACTGCCATGGAATGCACAATACTATCCTTTGGGAAGTCATCCACCCCTATTAAATATTGTATTGTCCACTCACCTCCAACAGTCAACCCAGTAGTCAGGAACTTCTGGACACAGAGAGTGATCCAGCCTTTGAATTTCACTGGTCTGTAAGATGTGGGGATTCATTCAATGTTGCACAGCCTAAAGAGAAAGGTATGGCATGTAAATCCCAGAAAGTCATTGTTGCACTGTATTTGGCATTCATCACACCTATCATTGAGTACAATGCCACCTTTGGTATATAACTACACAGGCATATCCGACAACTGTAACATCCACAGAGGTTCCACAGTAAACCAATACACGGGGTGCATAACGTACCCTATGCAAACTGTGTCAAGGCCATAACTCTGTATTCTGTCTCCTACATGCTTTGGAGGGGAGGTGTATGGCTGCCTTTCAGGGAGGTGTCAGATCCCACTGTGTACCTCATGCATATACAAGAAAGGACTAGCACAAGAATTGCCTGTTCTACACACCTACACTTTGACTGTGGTATAAAAAGGACATGCTTGAGAGACAGGTATGTAACCCAGAAACTACACCTTATAAGTAACGGACTCCCTATTCATGTGAAGTACACTTCCACTGTACCGTACACATGTGCAAGTTACAAAATGGGATGCAGAACAAGACAATCATAACTGGTTTAGGACAAATGTCTGTAATGGACACAGGGAAATTGCAGATTTTTCATCTTCTACACCACATCTTGTAGACATCTCAGCTCCCTAAACCCTGCTTATACTTATCAAGGGTATCAGACCATGTCAGAGAATAGGGATGCATGAATAGGCTGAAAGAAGCCATTGTTCTTGTTAGCCTATTATACATATATGAACCTATGGAGCAATGCACCTATACTGTTTTACCTTTCTGAAGATATTTTTCTTCTGTGCTGCCATTCCATCCTGTGCCCTGACATTGATGGGTTTACTGTAGCTGTGTACCCATAGGTGTATCCTACACAATCCTGAAACTGAAACATAAACAGTTCCATGAGACACCTTTCACTGTGTCAGTATACAGCCATTACAACATCATCCAACACAAAATAATGTGGTTTACTCATTACAGTGGCAGCATATAATATCGGTCAGTGACCAGTACAAGTGGCATGCCAAAGGCAACAGTAGGTGAAACTAATGTATATTAACTTAGATTGTCACCCTGTGCATCAGACACATAGCTTCATTTCCCCTGCATCGATAAGGATGACAGGGGTGTGGCACAGTTATCATCAGTTGCACAGGGTGTTGTGTGGGGGTGCAGGAGGCCTAGGCTGACCCAATAGGTTAGCAAGCATGTGTGTCAGTCAGGAAGAGAAGCAGGCAAGATGGACCTTGGAAATGTGGTGTGTATGTCTGTAGGTGACCTCATTGTGACAGTGGCATGTGAGTGTCTGCATGATCATAGTCAAGCTCAGTGCTAGCCCTACATGTTTGTATGTTGGACAACTTAGGTCATGCATGGCAGAGCTGACAGTTCATTGTCTCTGCCCCCCAAACATGAGAACTGGCTCTGCCAGGATTTGCACTGGCACCTCCATGACAAAGTCTGTTGTGGGGCTACTACCTGAGGATGACTGCTGTCTGCTAGGACATTGTCCTCCATGGGAATGCCCAGGACCATGAGCCCATGGCCTGCCATGTCTTGGTGTGGACAGCACACTCTCCCTCTGGAGTGCTGGATGTACTGCCACTAAGGGAGCATGATTGTGCATGGTCATAAGGACTCTCAGCAGATGTAGTTGCTGATCTATGTCTACGAGTCCAACACCCAGCTACAACAAAATGTTCCATCACAGACAATGTGCATTCCAAGACAGATAGTGTGCTCTTTGTCTCAGACCAATGTCTTTCCACTGTGTCAGTCAACTGATCCAGGGTATCAGCAATGGGTTGGAGGAAGTCATGGATGTCAGACTGCGCTGCATCCATAACCCTGAGCATTCATCTGGAGTTCCTTTTGGAACATACCTGGGCCTCCATGATGGCCGTAAACATATGCCAAGTTACAAGTGATGAGAAAGCTACAACAGGTGGTGGAGGGTCAGCAGGCCTCCTACAAGCACCCGTATCAATCTGCCTGTGTGGAACCTTGCCAGGTATTTGGCTATGGCCAGTATTGACACTCACTGCAGCCAGAGTAGCCACACTTCCCTGCTCAATGTCCCCACCATGTGACTGCCCAATATTTGTGGCCTCAGGGGACTGAGTATGTGTAGGCAGGCTGATTTTGTGTATGGTGATAATGAGGGATGAAGAGGCATGTAAACCTCTGTGACAGATTCAGCCCCTGCAACCCCCCACTGTGCCTCACTCTGGCCATCATCATCATCAGAGTCTGAAGAGGCACTGACATCAGTTTGTTAACTCATTAATGCCGAGTACCTTCTTATGGCGCCTCTGTGCTTAACACTGAGTGTGCCATGAGAAGATACTAATTACAAGCTGTTACCCCTGAGCACCTTCCACACGTGTGAGAAACTGTATTCAAGATTTGTAGCTGAGCTTATTGTAAAACACACTGAAATCGTAACTGAATGTGTAAATTACCTTATATAGTTACGATTCAATGTGGTTTTACATTAAGGTCACATTAAAGTTCTTGTAGAAAATCATGTTTAAAAGTTCTTGATAAAGCAAGTGGTGGCAGCCAATCAGATTCTTGCAATCCAAGCCACCACTTGCATCAGCAGAACAAAACTGCATTTTAAAATGGAACTATTTCTACAACTTTGAAACTTTGTTAGGCTGTCTACTTTAGAATCATTTCCACAGCTTTGATAATTTGGGATATTCAATCCACTTTGGTATGCCATATTTCAAATTTATAAGCCTATCTGTTCCGTTTATCTTTATATACAATGAACCCTTACCATGTTGCAATCTTTGAAACACTTATTTCTTAGGATGTATGCAAAACGTATTCCCATGTGCAATTTTTCAATTATTTCTTGCTGTTATGAATGCTGTAAGTGTTTGTATGTGTTGTTGAAGCAGTTGGTGTTTAGGACTAGCAGAAGAAAGTGATGCCTTTTCATGAGTGCATATCCCAAATTCCCAGGAGCTGTCTCCTGGCTGCTGGGGTTGGACTTGCGGCTGTAGGAGCTGGGGGTTAGCCGGGGCCATCGGGCTGGCTACTCTTGGGGCTGAGGTGTGTTTACTGGGTGCAGCTGTACTGAGAGATTGCAGTCATGAATGGGTGAAAGTGGGCACCATTTCAAAGCTGTTTATATACTCCATTAATTCATGCCATGGGGTGTCGGTGGCTGAAGTCCAGTGCACCAAACCTTGTCTAAGCCAGGGTGAGACCAAAGACAGGTATGGAAACCATGCATGCTGCTTATGTACTTCTCTCTCCAGCTTCTGCACCGGTTCTGACACCTATTGCCTATTTATTGTAGATAAGCTCCTTTTTGTGCAAGACTGTTTAATTGAATTTGTTGCTGTATTCAGATGTCTGTAACATTTGTTGCTGTTGGTCTCTGTATGGCTGTCATTCCAGCAGAACGTAAGCATGTGGAATATTTGCTTTTCAGCTGCAGCCTTTGTCACGGCTGTGTGCCATACCAAAAAATGTATATAGTGTTATGAGTAGGTAAAAAAGTCCCACCATTTCAAGAAATTGTTTGCATAAAATAATGAGAAAAATGAGATGTATAAATCCTTGCACATTTATATTGATAACTGATGCGTATGCATATACGTGCGCATATATATGCTTATACATTTGTGTGTTATTTAGTTTGTGTATGCATCGATATACATCAGTACTGTCTTATGTCTTTGCAAACCCTTGAAACTATATAAAATTTTAGTTATTTGCATGTTTGTACCACCTGGTTCATCAGTTGTGGCTGAAAAGTGTCATAGGTAAAGTCCATCCATCCTGTTAAATTTAAAATACAATAAACTATCTGAATTGCTTCCATGACATTGCAGAAGTTGACTCTGCATTCATACTGTTAAACCAAAAGAAACTAATGCATGGCTGCACAGAGTGGCTCCAAACTGATTCTACCTAGTATTTAATGGTCCGTTTTACTGGTTACTGGTACTGTCATAGCTTTCTTGGAAATCCTTAATTTCTACAAGGTAGGGAAGGGCTTGCTCTTCAAATTCACTACGGTGAAAGGAAGCACAAGGTTTCATTGTCAAAATGTATCGCTTTTCTGAAATTGGCATGTATTCTGGCATTGTCATATAGATGTAGTAGGTAAAATGTATATACCCGCACAAGTAGTCCTGACTCCAGATGCCCTTTGGCTACAAATGTTTTAGTCTCGGCATTTAAAATCAAAGCAATAAATTGCACCCGGTGCTAGTCAGAATTGGCTGACACATGGAAAAAAGATGGACAATGATATGAATTGACTTCAAGAGCTTGATAGTGGTTTAGGTACATTACTAACAGCTTTGCAAGTGGGTGTATTCTCCTGCTTGTAATAATTATTCTATAATTTTCCTGTTTATAAAACATCATGAATAAGTAATAAAATTGATCAGCAAAGTTCATTTCATCAAGAGGAAGCATATTTCAAGCACTGTTTTAACTGATTTGTAATATTTACATATATAATAAAAAGCAAGCGGTTTAAATGTCGATACCGGGAAAAGCCGAAAGACACAAACAAACAACCTATGTTCAGCAAAGCTCATTTCCCTGGATATGCACAGCTTTATGCAGTTGATTCTGTTTAGTGCTGTAAACGATTAAACTGTAATCTCATGTTGCAGCTCCTAACTCTTGGTTTTATTACACAAGCAAAGCAACTGTGGCAGCTTATTTTTCCATATATTGCATTACAGACCCCAAATAATCAGTTGCCCTACAGGAAATCTTTGCAAGCAGTGTTATTATTATTGTCGCTCTTAATGGACCCATTTACAGTCTTCCTTAGCATATTAACTTTACAATGACAAGTTCAGTTCTTCAGACAGCCAGAGCAAAAGGAACTGTGTGTGTTTGTGCATGTGAAAGAGAGAGAGAACTGTTTTATGTAGTGTAGCTTAAGAGCAGGGCAACAAGTACTGCTAACTTGCCAGTTCAGTGTATCATGATGCAGAACCACATAACAGGTACAAAACCAACAGCCGGTAAAACTCTACTGATTTATAAATCTTGTATATAAAACAGTAAGAAGGGGAAAAAGTGAAAGTGTTGGTCAGACTTCTAGCATAGCTACTCACTGGAAATGTATTAGTGAAACATGATAAATATCTATACGATCACCATACTAACAGGTAGTAATTTTAATCATAAAGTGGAACATATCGTAGATATAGAGGGGAATAGGATGTCTATGCATAATTCATTTCAACTGCCTGGGCTGTAACCAGCTCACTACATTTTAGAAGAACTGCACCCCTAGTTTCCTAAAGATGCATCATTAACAGAAACAGGAAGTTAATTTATAAGTTTTATACCATGGTATTTATTTTTCTGAAGCTAGCAAAAAATTGCATATGTATATGTGCATAATGTGTGTTTGTGTATATCTGTACACACACACACACACACACACATATATATATATATATATATATATATATGTATATATATATATATATATATATATATATATATATATATATATATGTATATATATATATATATATATATATATATATATATATATATATATATATATATATATATATATATTTATATATATGTATACATGTGTGTGTGTATATATGTGTATATATATATATATATATATATATATATATATATATATATATATATATATATATATATATATATATATATATATGGGTCTACCTGACATTGCCGACAGTCCAGAATGTCGACAACCATATGGTGTGGCATTCAGATTGGCTACAATGGGAAACCGGCATCTCACTATAGTGCGGAATGGAAAGATTTCCATTCCTGCACTGTAGTGCGATCTCAGAGTTGGTATATTAAAGTTACGGGGGGGGGGTGCAGGGGGTGGAGCCCCCTGCTAGCACTTTAAATGAAATTTTATTTCCTTTTTTGTGGATTTATTCATAATGTCGACATTTTGAATGTTGGCCATATGGTGTCGGCCATATGGTTGTCGGCATTCTAAAATTTCAACATTATGAAGTAGATCTATATAAATATATATATATATATATATATATATATATATATATATATATATATATATATATATATATATATATATATATATATATATATATATATATATATATATGTGTGTGTGTGTGTGTGTGTGTGTATATATATATATATATATATATATATATATATATGTATATAGATTTATAGATATATATGTATATATAATATATATACATATATATCTGTATATATATATATATATATATATATATGTGTATTTATATATATATTTATAGATATGTATATATATATATATCTATATATATATATATATATATATCTATATATATAGATATATATATATTTATATATAGATATTTATAGATATATATGTGTATATATATATATATATATATATATATATATATATATATATATATATATATATATGTGTGTGTATGTATGTACATATATATACTTGTACTTCTGGCATAGAGCAACCATATATTTTGGACAATATTTCTTCCTTCGTCAGTCATGTGTAAAATTCAGGTGAAAGGAAGGGCTCAGTAATATATAAGTAATATAAACTTTTACAGACTTACCCTGGTCTTTTTCTAACAGATGGTAATTACTCAGTCTTACATTACACCTGCACCAGGAATGTAATGAATGTTTGCTCAAAAGGTTATATGCAGCAATTATCACCTTTGTATGAGCATGCAGAAACTCACAGTAATGAAATGCAAGTCATTGTCACGTTATTTTTTTACAATGTGTGCAGTTACAGTACAACACTGAGTCATTATCACTTGTCAAGTAAAGCCATCAGCAGCTGCTACTGTTCACATTACTCAGTCATTATCACCTTGCAAACACAGGTATGGGACACTGCAGATGCCCTCAAGTGCAACTGATAATTGTCATATTTTGTTGTATAAGTCTGCTAGGGAACTTGTCAACATGCTGAGTAAAGCCTCATTTTAAGATGTTAAAATAACTATCTGCATGCTTTACGCATGTACAGATATCACAGTCTTAGACTTGGGTTATGAAATTTATAGGTTCATAGGTTCATACTATGCTATCTGCCCTGGGGCAATTATAAGCCTAGCCCGATTCTGTATGACTTACGCCACCCCTTGATTTGAGTATACTGTGCCCTTTTTAAGGTTTAGTTTACTGTGCCTCTGTCTAATAGTGACACGGGAGTAATCCCTGGGACACACCTACGATCCCCCATCCACCTATCGAGATTCTTCTTGAAGAGATTCAGTGAGGTGCTCTGCCTCACATGAACTGGAATTCTATTCCAGAGCAAAGGGAGCCTCTGGGTTAGGAACCTGTCCCTCCAGCAAGTTCTATTTATTTCTGTGCTGAGGTTCAAGTCCCTCGAGCGTGTGGTTCTAAGGGATTTAGATTTACTGAGGTGGAGCATGTCCATTAATTCTGGATTTGATATAGCTTTGTATGTCAGGCATAGATCGCCACGAAGTAGGTGGTATGCAACTGAGTAGAGCTGGAGTTTTTTTAACCGAGCAGCATATGGCATCTGTTTGAGACCCTTGATCCTCTTGGTGAGATACTTTTGGGGTCTTTCTAATTGCTGCAGGTGTCGGGTAAGGTACATCCCAAAAGGGACATTGTATTCTATGATGGGCCTGATGAGGGATGAATAAAGGGGCACGATTACCTCTCTTGATCTAGATGTGAAACCCTTCATGATGAGGTGGGCTATGTAGAAGGTCTTTCTAACCACTTTGGCAATGTGGTTTTCGAGATTGCTATCAACTTGGGTCCCCAGGTCCCTAATAACTTTCTCTGTACTTAATGGGTTTCCGCCTATGTGGTAATTTGTGGGCACATTGTTTTTGCCAAAGGGTATGACTATACATTTTTGGCATTTAGCTTTAAACCATGGCACTGGCACCAGTTATCTGTCTCTGTGAGACCTTTTTGAAGGATGTTTGTGTCAGCTGGAGAGTCGATTATGGCGCCCAGTTTGCAGTCGTCTGCGAACTTGGTGAGCCATAGTCCTCCCACATTTGCCTGTACCTCAGAAAAGTATATATCGAACAAGAGTGGTCCCAGGACAGAACCCTGTGGGACGCCACTTGTGACCGGTTTCGAGTCTGACATGGCTCCAGCAACTCTCACTCTGTGGGTTTTGTCTTTGAGCCAGTTTGCGACCCATCTTGTGACATAGGGGTTTATATTTAAGCTGGATAGCTTATCTATGATGCCTGAGTGGGGTATTGTGTCAAATGCCTTTGCAAGGTCCAGATAGGCTGTGTGGACTACTTTCCCTTCATCTATGGCTTTGGTGACTGTTTTGAAGAAGTCAACCAGGTTCAAAAGGCAGGATCTGCCCTTGACAAAGCCGAACTGGGTAGGATCTAGTGTCTGTAGGTCCCCAATGTCTTTGTTTATGAGCTCCATGATGATCCTCTCCATAGCTTTGCAGACTAAGCTAGTCAAGCTTATGGGGCAATAGTTTCCAGGGTCCGTAGAGGCTCCACCTTTGTGGAGTGGGACCACTGTTGCTGTACGCCATTCTGTGGGCACATATCCTGTAGTGAGGCTGAGATTGTATAGCTGTTTTATTTGAGGGATTAGTTCCTCTTGGAGTTCATGTAGGACGCAACCTGGGACGCCATCTGGTCCCATGGAAGCAGTGTTTTTTGCTTTGGGGAGGGCAGCCTTCACCTGAGCATCAGAGATGTTTGGGAGGCAGCCCTCTGCTGGGATAGATACTTGCTCTTTTGGGGGGGAGGGGGTGGAGAAGTTTGCACTGAACCTGTCTGCCAGGATATTGGCGATGTCTGTGGGTTCAGTGTATTTTTTGTCGTTTAGAATCAACTCAGAACAAGTCTGGGAGTTGCATCCCAGGTTCCTAACATAAATGAAAAAAGCCTTATGATTGTCTTTGGTTTCCTGTGCAATTTTTCTCTCGAAGCTAGCCTTGGAGGATTTTATGAGGGATCGTAATTTTTTGCTAGTACTGATCAGAGATGCCTTCCCTATTAGGGATTTTGCTCTATCATGTAGTAGCTTCCTCCTTCTGTTGTACAGTTTATTTATGGTAGGGGTCCACCAGACTGGACGCCTGCCTTTGGATGATTGGGTCTTGGTTTTGTTTGGGATAGCATGATCCATGAATTCCTGGAGATGTCCGTAGAATGCGTTTATATAGGATTCTGCAGTTTGGGCCATAGTTTCCACTGGCCCTGGGGCCTTGAAGGATTCCACTTCGGTTTTGAGAAGTGAGAAGTTCGCTTTTGAGAAGTTTTTCACTGTGGTTTTCTGGGCTGGGGGTGGGGTCGGGATGTGGACATCCAGTGAAATTAATTTATGGTCTGATCTTACCAATGAGGGATATACTTCTGGTGTGGAGCATAGAGTCCCCATGTTGGTAATGATCAGGTCTAGTATGTTGTCCCCTCTTGTGGGAGTGGTGACTATTTGTTCCATAGCATTTGAGTTTATAATTTCCAGGAACCTTTGGGCTAAGGTGCTGGGGCTTGAGTAGTGCTCCCAGTCAATGTTTGGGTAGTTGAAGTCGCCCAATATAATGGTGTTCGGAGAGATCTTCATGTTCTCCAATATTTTCAGGAAAGCCGAGTGGGATTCCTGACTTTGAGAGGGTGGTCTGTAGGATGCTATAAACTGAAAAGCAGTCTTGCCCACTGTTAGTTGCACATGGATGGTCTCCGATACTTCGTGCACTGCCACTAACCTGGAGGTGTGGATATCCTTGATAAATATGGAAACTCCCCCTCCTTTTGTGGTTCGGTCTGGGTTTTGGGGCCGAAAAGCATTATATGAGGTATAGCCTGGTAGTGCTGGGGTGCTCTCTGGAGCCTTAAACCAGGTTTCTCTCAATGCACAGATATCGATGTTCTCCATACTGAGGAGAGCTTCGAGTGCGTGCATCTTGAGGTTAAGACTTCTGGTGTTAAGCAGCATTACCCTTAGTTTCTTGTTCCTTGTGCTGTCTATGGGGGTGGGTTTGACTTTTGAGCCTTGCCTAAAAAAGGCACTATGGGGGTGGCAAGAGCCTTTTCCAATATCCAAAAGCCCAGTGGTGACAGGTGCAAGCCGTCCCTAGCGAAGCAACGTGGTTTGTCGAGCATATCATCCCAGGCTGACAGACACTGGATCCCCTTTGAATGACACCAAAATTTTAGCCAATTGTTAAAATCGATCATTTTGTCTTTGTACTGTGGCATCATTCTAGGTGAGGGTAAGATGCTGCTCAAGGTCAGGGTCATACCAGCCTGGGCTACATGATCAGAGAGCTCCTCTGTCTCTTTTTCATGTAGTCCAGGGAGGTACGTCTCAGGTCATTCACACCAGCATGTACAATGACTGAGTCATATTTGTATTTGCTTTGGACCTGGTAAGCAACTTTGCTAGGGATCAAGTTATTGTGCTAAGTAATAGCTCATTTCAAAGACAGTATTAATAGTTACAGCATGGTAAAACTGTGTCTGTATGCTGTACACATGTACAGATATCAAAGTTTGTTTAGCACATAGGTTCTGGAAATTATGATTTTTTTTCATATTTTGGTAAATAACTTTGCTAGGGAGCATGTAAATGTGCCAGTTGATACCTCATTTTAACAACCAAGTTAGTCCTTACAACATGGTAAAAGAAATGTGTCTGTATGATGTACACATGTACATATATCAGAGTTGTTTCAGGGTTACGGTTATGAAAATTATGATTTTTTTTCATATTTTGGTAAATAACTTTGTAAGGGAGCAAGTCAATGTGTTAAGTAATACCTCATTTTAAATACAGCATTAATAGTTCTAACATGGTAAAAAACTGTGTCTGCATGTTGGACACATGTACAGATGTCAAAGTTTGTTTTGGACTTAGGTTATGGAAATTATGATTTTTTCATATTTTGCTAAATAACTTTGGAAGGGAAAATGTCAGTGTGGCAAGTAATACCTAATTTTGAAGACAGTATTACTTCTTACAACATGGTGAAAGAATGGCATCTGTACGGTTTACACACATACAGATATAGTTTGTTTAGTCTTGTAGGATTATAAAAATTATACATTTCCAGTACTTATCATTATTATGCTCATATCTTTGCAAGGGAGCATGGTGATGACACAAATAATGCATCATTTTTAAGCTGACATTGAGCCACACAGCTTGTACACTGATATGTTGCCTCTGTCTGTTACAGGTGATGAGATATTATGCGTTATTTATCGATTATGAGAAATATAATATTAATCGTATTTCTATGAATATCTCAGTAAAGGAGCATCACACATTACTGGTTAAGGTGTCATTTTAAAGCTAACATTCAGAAAAAACATATTAAATACAAATTGCATGGGTCTACATGGTACATTGAATATATTTTGCTTTATTTTCCCCAAAAGGTAACAAATATGCACAATATCTACATTCCTTGGCAAATATTTAATACTGACTTAGATACACACTATCAACATTTACACTGTTGGAAAGGTCAGTGTCTGCTGAACAACTTTTGCATTTACATTTTTAGTCTCGTTATTATGAACATTTGTTTTCTGTATGGTATTACAAATGGATTATCTGAAAATGAGCTCAGGCTGCACTGTTGTTCATATGGTTGAAGTAAGCAGGCAGCATTTTCTGAGCCACTCTGGAGTGAATGAGTTAAGGTGACAATGATCAACCTCCCAGGTCACCTGTGATACAAATGGAAAAACATCAGATTAATGCCTGCACTGCTATGCTATGCAGTACTATGTTGCAATATATGTTAAGCTGTATACACTGCTGTCATTACTACAGATTTGTATAAACCACAATCTGATTTAACAGGACATAAGGACACTATTTTCTACCTAAATCTGTAAGTATTTTAAAATAACGGGCCTTTAAACTAGCTCTCATTAGCAAGACATATTCTGCAGAACTCTGCACAGTTTACAGGTATGGCCATCTGAAAAGTCCTGACAATACTGTGAAATCAATAACTGTGGTCACACCTTCAAGGCAGAGGAATGACCATAAAGTGTGTACAGTGACAACATATCTGTACATTTGTCAGTCATGGAGAAAGTACATTAATCCAGCTGCTGACCTAGGATGACATTTTAGCTAATAAATTTAACTAAATCCATCTCAGATAAAAACAATTTGTGCTTACCAGCAGTAGGTGCATGGCTTCTTCCTATTCCTGATGGTCCTAAAAAACATTTGAGGGAGAGGTAACGTAAACAGCAGCACTTGTTACATTTTAAAATTGGTACTACATCCAAATATCTCCCATTTACATTGGTTGCTATGTTAACAGGTATGTGGTTCACAATCTCTGCATTATCTTAAAACTTCCTCTAACCTCCTTCCCCCTCCCCATGAAACAGTTGACACCCAGGTAAAACTATGTACACCCTGCCATGTTAAATGCTACAGCATTCCAGTGCTAATGCAAGCAAACATACATGGCCATTTCTCTTGAGTGGATACGGTGGCACCCACATCCATGACATATTGTGCGATGGATGCCTGACAGCTGTCCTTTGTTGCAAGGTTTACTAGGAATTCCTCTGTGGCTGATAGAGGTTGTTCCATTGCAGATCCACTATGGGTAACCTAAAATCCCTGGCCATGTCTGCTGCCTGCCTGCATGCAGAATTGATCATGTCCATGGCATGGTGCGCACCTGCTCATAAGTGCAGTACTGATGCCCCATGGCATTTTTGTTGTGCACCAGTGCATCCCACAAGGTTTCTGTTCTTGCCAATTAGCCCTTCTTTTGGACAATAGCACTTGGTAGTGTTGATTTATGCCTCAATTATGAGGTCATTTTCAGCATCACTGAAAGATAGGCACTTTCTGACATGCATGATATCACCTGAAATACAAAAAAAAAAAAAAAAATGACAACACATGTCAGGATTACATACGTGGAAATACAGTATGTACAGATACAGCACTAAAGGATGGCTATCAGTATTCTCCACTTGATTACACAATTAATATGCAACAGTGTGCCAAACACACAAAGGGTGTGGACTCAACTCGGATGGTAGCAATAATTACCTACTCCCGTTTGTGCCATGACAGATACTCACATATGCTCACACACCCAAGACAAGAGTCAACTTGTAGTGTGGCCTATAGGAGGAACCCCCCAATAACGGGTCTACTTTACATGGTCAACATTTCATAAAGTTAAAGACCATATGGCCAAGACCATATGATCGACTTTCAAAATGAACACGTAATAAAAAAAAAAAAAACACGACAATCACTTACCTTCACATTGCTAGCAGGGGGCAAGCCCCCCTGCACCCCCCCGGAACTTAAATATACTAACTCCAAGATCACACTACAGTGCGGAAGATGGACATCTGTCCATTCTGCACTGTACGGAGATGACCACTCCGCACGGTCAACATTTCAAAAGTCGATCATATGGTCTTGACCATATGGTCTTTGACTTTATGAAATGTCAACAATGTGAAGGGCACCCTCCAATAACATATGTATAACATACAATGCCAAGCAAAGAGCTGTGTAGTATTACAACTGCTAACAAAGGAAGTATCCAGGAGACGTGTGTCCCTAGTTACCAGACAGCATAATACCCTTGCTCTAGTCTGCATCCTCATAGGCGTTACACAGCTGCAGATCAATGGCATGTCATCATTACAATTCTCAGAAGGACTTACTGATGTAATCCCCATTCTCCATAAGTATATTAAAACATATGCATCATGTTGGAAACAAAATGGCTACATACCAGATAGAGTACAATACTCTTCTGTTGAAAGATAGAGATATATAATTGTGTCTATTAGTTTACCATGGAAAGTGACTCTCATACACAATGACTCCCCTAGTTAGTCCCCAAGAGTTTGCCTTTTTAAGATGGTTCTCATTAACAGGTGATTGCCTCTGAACCAATCTGTGGTTCAAGAAGCTGATTTGCAATATAATCAGCCAATCCCTTGCAACTATTAAACAAGATATAAGGCCTCAATGTAGAATCCATTGTCTTTCACTTATGTTGGAGTGGAAATTACTGGGGTAAAGATACTAAGTTAGCACAGGGAGAATGTTTGTCAGAGTTACTTAGTACATACAGATGTGTGTGCTACAGGCTGCAGCTGATGCTACTGTTGCAGGAAATAAGCATAGTCAGAGATGCTGCAGAATGTGGAGGACAGCAACACTTATGAATAATGGTGTAACCTGTGGCAGCCTTGGTCTACAGCCAGAGCCTGACTGAGGGAACCCATCTCACAGGAAATTGAGGTATGTGTTAAAGGTAAGTATGTTAGCCAAATGTATCATTAACAGAGTCAAAGACAACATGGTTGCTGTGTCCTACAACAAGGTAGTGGGTGCTTGTACCAGTATGTCAACCATTTGGACAACCACCAAGTCATGTGTTATGTTATGGAATTCATCTGGAATGTGTGTGCTGGCAAACCTTGCTTCTAGCATGACCTCCATATGTGTATGTTACTTGTACAGCTGTGGTTGTCTGCAATATAAGTAGCAAATCATTGGTGTGCTGCAGTCTGATATTACTGGGCCTCATTGGAATTATATACTTCAAAGTTATTTGTGAATGCATAATAATTATGACTTTGCACTCTATGCACTTTCTAGTGTTGTAACAGGAATACGTTACCTTTATTCCTATCTGTAGGCCTTTGACTTCCATCATTGGAAAGCAGACAATCCATCTGTACTGCCTTGGGTGGCTAAATAGGTGATGAGCTAGTCAAACATATCAGAATTCATAATGGTGATGTACACGTACATGTATTTTAAATGCTAGACACCGCCAGATTTCAACCCAGAACCATGTGGACCAAAACTTAATGCTTTCAAGGCTTTTAGCAGACAGAGCTACTGAGTCACTGCTACAAGAGGTGTACTTGTAAATGTTGTAGATATAATTGCTCACTTACATGCTGTTACATACCTCATGTACATGTATTATTATGTGTATGGCTTTAGAGAGATGTAATTCTCCAGCAGATTCCTAGTTAAACACCTGTTTTTCCATTAATCTTGTAGCAGGTGAATTTTTAAATGCTGCAGATATAATTGTAGAGTTACCTGCTGTTAGTTACCTCACTTACATCCATTATTATGTGTCAGGCTTTATAGTGAAGTTTTCCTATACAAGAATCCCAGTTATACTCCCATTTTTCTATCAGTTTTTTTAGCAAATTTGCATGATGCAGCATGATGCACAACATTGCTTAAACATGCTTAATGAAGGAAAATTGGCAAGTATTATGTTTCACTCAAAACATCCATGTTCTTTAAGTGGGTGTGTAGCTTGGTGGGTTAATGCACTGCTATAAAGGTGCGATGGTCCTGGGTTTTAAATCTGGTGCAGGTGTAATTTTTCAATGTGATTACTATGTTTTCAATTACATATATCAATATAGCAATATTTAGCTTAGCTAAGCGATGCTGTGTAGTGTGCAGCATCATGCAAAAAATCTTTAAAGAAAAGAAAAATGGAGAGATAGGACCATTGTGAAATGGGGTGTAAGCAGGGAGAAAAACATAGTGAAAGGCAGGTAGGTATGTGCAGGAAGGATGTAGGAAAGAACCATAGCTATCTATTTTTTGTACAGCAACAACTGTGTAATTTAACGGATCTGTTAACTGAATCTGGACTGTCACCCCCAAAAGAGAGGGGTGAGGCAGCATAAGTGGACACATGTAAAAAAATGTAGAGCTATGAATGGGGCAATATATATATATAATTTTTTGGGACAGGTGCCCATTTTTTTTTTAAATGAGAGTGAAATGCTGGGGAAAGGACAAAGGTACATGTGGGGGTGGTAAGTTGGGAAGGTGAGGAAGCTTTTGCAGACAGACAAGACAGACAAGACTGCAGACAGGGTTGGTGTGTGACAAGGTGTGATGAACACCTTGGTTGGGGAGGGTGTTGTGGAATCCCAGTCCCATGGACATCAGACATGGTAGCAGTGTGACTCAAGTCCTCACTCATGGGACTGTCAGCACTGCTTCTTCACTGCTTCTGTGGAGGCAGTGGTTGACATCAGCGCTCAGGGCAAGTCTGCTCCATCAAGATGGACAGCTTGCTCTCTATCCAGGGTAGGCGTGCACTGAGAGTTCAGTGCAGCAACCCAAGCATCATGTCTGGTAGTTCCTCATGGGTTACATGATCAGTCCCTCCACTTCTACTCTCAGAGAGGGGACCACAACTAGCCTGTGGAGTAGAACTACCCAATGAAGCAGGTAGTGCAGGGGCAGTAGGCGGGCTGTCACCAGGCTGTGGCCCAGATGTGCTGGGCCCCGGTGTCTCGGCCGGGGGAACCAAGGTAGGTGGATCACCAGGAACCAGCATACCTTGTTGCTCTGTAGTAAATTAAATATAAACATAAGGTTAAAATAAACATATCCAAACAAATGTTAGTGTTAGCATAATAGAAGATAATAATAATTAATTGAAAGAAATAGAAAGGAATATGAGGAACACAATAATGAATAACATAGATGAAAGTATTTTAACAGCAAAGCAATATAACATTATACATAAGGCCACTATAAGAGGTAATTACAAATAATATATTAATATGAAATAATAATAAATATTATTAATAAATTAAAGAAGATAAGGGGTGGGGTGAAACAGAAAAAAACAAATATTAGTAACTTTGCAGGTAGTATTACTACACAGACTATTACTACATACTTCTACATATGTAAGATTACAGTCGCATGCCCAGTGAGAGCAAATATTGAATACATGCTGTTGCTTGTACTACATAGCTCTCAACCTGTTAGGATGGGACATTATGGGACAAGCCCTACCAAATGGTGGTACAAAGGCACAACTAGAGGGAACATTTTTAAACAGTGGGTTCATACATTAGTAGCAGGGTGTTCTGGTAACGGATTTGCCAGTAAATTGCATTCCAAGTAATGTCATATATCTGCAAATCAAGGACCAGACATATGGGGCAGTACTCATTACATTCTGCAAAAGTCATGACAGTTGAGAGGTATGTTCGTGTACAGTTATTACACTAGACAGCTGTAATTTCACAGTCAGTTACCATGGGATTAGAACCCACAAGCAGTGACTACAGGAATAACGGGAACTTTTTTTGAATATAACAAATTATCAAAGCACCATCTCCTTTCAAATGTTTATTGTGACATGTTGTGTGAAATCGTACATTTACAGACATGCATATCTGTGTGTCCTATCAGACTGGATCCCAAAAGCAGTGACTAGAAGGATAATGAGCACTTTATTTGAAAACATTAATTATCAAAGCACCACCTCCTTTTACACTTTTTATTGCTTCATGTCAATTCAAATTTGTCATTTCCACACATGTAGGGCTATCTAGGACTTCTGTTGGCTATCTAGGACTTCTGTTACATTACCCGTATAATCTGTTCATTTACAGAGTGCATTTTACAGCATACTTCAGGAAAAAATATCAGAACAGAAACTTGACCCTTAATCTGGGTATTGCACTACAGTTATGTCTGCCTTTTCTTGGTGCATTACTCTTCATTCACATGTGACAGTTGACTGGTGTCAAAACAGAACACAGAAGCAGTGAATACAAGAATAATGAGCTCTTTTTTGAAAACACTACCTTCTCAAAGCACCATCTCCTTGTATAGCAACTCTGAGGTCATACTAAATTGGGGAAAGGGGCAGGTTCTGTTATAGCTAAGTTACCATAAGCAGTAGGGTAGGTTGCGGTTCATTTATGTTGGCCAACTATGGCCATTCGATGAATTTATTTTCGAAGATATACCTGTTTGTTAAAAGTAAAGTTCGATGAGTAACATTCGATGTACAGCCATTTGATGTAATATTAATTCAATGTTTGAAAATGGATCTGTTGCATAAAGGCTTCTGCTCCTCCCACCCACTTAGCCTTCTGGAGCTCCCTTAATTCCCACATAGTTTTTGCTTTTATTGAGACAGGCATCTTACTGAACATCTGCTGTACCATCTGCTGATGAATTGCACTTTGCTTTCAGTGACACCCTATTATGTTTTCATTATACCGGGCTCCGTTGTTTGCATGTCATGATATGGTCATTTGCATACTCATATTCCTGCACTGTTTTCCTCACAGCCAAGTAGAAATAACTGGCACTATAAGTCACAACATGGTTGAGCATTGCCACTCCCATGCAGCAACACTGAATCCTGGCCTGTGTTTCTGAAAGCTCCTGGTGAACATCATATCTCTCAAGTGTCCAGATTTTCATAGAATGTTCATATTTTTACCTCAAAGATTTGGTCTGTTCCTCATTAAGTTTGTGGTTTTCTGGAAAATCACTGAGGATTCAAGTCATTAAATAATGGTATGCGTTCAAGCTTCACACTTCATATTTTTTAGGAAAATGCGTGCTACCACAAATCCTGTTGTTCTAGCAATTAAGTATATACAAGCTATATTTAGAATCTGTTACTATTTTTGGACCTTTGTCCCCTCATTATTTTAAGCTCTGTCCAGATTTCTTGCACTGAGATGTTGAAAAGTATGGTCAGCACTGTTGTCACACAAGATGCAAAGTCAGAGTAAAGTACCACAGTAACAATTAATGACCTGTTTAAAATCTAAAATGCTTGCACAACTGCTGAACTTCAAGGAAAGCTAAAGCAGTAACATGATTTAAACAAGTGCATTAAGAGTTGAGTACTCTGCGAAATCAATACTAAACACTTGTTAGAAAGGAAGATTTCCTGTTTTAGAAGTTTAATATTGATTTCACTCAGTGCCCTCACTTTTTTAATATTAGTTCAAATGTTGTTAAATCTTGTATGGCATTTTAATAAACTCATTAATCACAGAACTGGATAGTAGTACACAGAAAATTGTGTCTTCAGTGAAAGTTTAAAAAAAAAGCTACATCCGAAAGTTACAGAAAGGTAGTTCTCACTACAGCTAGCAGTGCGTGACCTGAATGACTGATGAAGCCGAAGTAATAACATAATTATAATCAGGATTTGAAAAATGGCTTACACTGAAAAATAGTCACTTGCAGAATAAATGTCATAGTCTCTTAGCTGTGTTCTTTTTCTCCTTTACTACTCAGAAGCATGTTATCTTTTTAGTAAAGAAAAAGTGCAGCGGCCATAGGTTTTTATGATGGGGTTGCATAACAATTTATGACTGGTAGCTGGCATGTTGTTCTCCCTATTCTATTAAAGATAGTAACACAATGGTCCATTGTTGCACTTGCCCATATGCACTGAAGACTAATTTGGATTTGCCAAACTTTTACCCTAACACTTTGAGCATGGGGTAGCTGCCCCCTTGCCCACACTAGCTATGCTTCTGTCTACATCTTTTATTAGCTATCATCCTTGTCTGAAGTCATTAGTTTATGTAACAGGAAGAAACACATTCAGCATTTAACATTTAAATGAATAAAGGTAGTACATGTTAATTAACAGAGTCAGAGTGAAACTGCTACAGACATCTCTACCCCTGTTTTCTTCTTCCATTTTCTTATTCCCATACTGTGTTATTTTGAAAAGTATTTATCTGAAACCACAAAACAAATTTATACAAGCAAGCGTTCCACTGCAGCCTAAATGAAATGAGAAAGTAGCCAAAGATGTAAATGTAGCAAAAACAAGTAAAGTTCCAGAACATTAATATGGCAGTAAACAATATTTCAATGAGTAATAAACCACTAACATAAAACTACACAAGCCCCCCACCACTCAACAGAGACACACTATAAAACATGACCTCAACAGTTTCATTGTTACTTTGCCCTCTGCACTATACTTGCTTTGGCCTGGACATATAAAATATCTTAAAGTAGTAGTGCCCATCTGTAGAAAATCCTGACTCAATAATAGCAGTGTTAAAATACTTCCACTGGCCATTTTTTTTAAATATGGCCAAAGGAGAAAATTTATGCTAAAGTAATAAAAAATTATTGCACTGCTGTAGTGCATTCACAATTCAGAGCAGTAATTCTGTCATTTTGATTTTGTTTTCTATGTAAAACTTTCATATATCTTCAATGCCATAACATTTGGCCTAGCAAAACAGTCATCATATCAGTACTTTATGAACATGACTAATTTACTCCTTACGTGTTCAGCATAAACAGTGCATGTAGAAATGATTGTCATGGTTAATGTATAGAAATCACGAGGTTATTCTAAATATGTAGCTATTCAAATATATTCAACATAAACTTTATTATCCTGAATGTATTTTGTTTCCTAATAAAAGCACATATGTCATGAGTGGCATCAATAACAGTTTTTTTTCTTTTTTACAAACTATATAACTTTATGGAAAATTAGGTAGCTGAATTAAGGAGGGAAATGCAGTAGAAGAAGCCTATACCTTCATTAACATTCTAGCCAGCAGCATATTTTGAGCACTGACAGATGACAATTAAATGTAGTAGTGAACATTAAAACCTATCAAGCAGGCGAGTTTGGTATGCTTACTGCACCGTGTCTCTACTTACACGATGCTTTCATACAGTAGGCAGAGAGACGGACAGGTAATGCAGGTATAAAACATAGCATGTAGCTTAGCAGTTAGGTAAAAAGAAGGAAAAACAGGTGGAGACAGGTAGATAGTTAAGGAGATAACGTGTTCAAATCTCCTAATTAAAACCTGCATTCATGATAACACAGCAGTAAACCAGTGCTTCACACAGCATGTCTTAAGACAGTTATACAAGATACAAGTAAGCCTAAGGAAGTAAATTGCATATATTGAATTGATAACATGAATACTAGCTACACATAAACCCTTTAATCTAATACTTTTCTAGACTTTTGAAGTGAATTGCTCATTTAAAACATATATTTCATAAGCACCCATTCATTTTTAACATGAAGCTTTAACAGGTGCTATGAGAGTTTTATTGGTCATTAGACGATGTATTAATATGAAGTATGATAGGCAGATAAAGAGGTAGTCATATCAATATTTAGACAAATACAAGTATTCCAAACATATCCTCATAAATAAGCAACTTGAAAGGCTAATGGTGTCATCCTACAATTGGCTTGTTTTATTGTTTAACTTGCATGACTAAATGCATTGCATTAAAATTAGAGGACAAACATAATTGTTTGAATTTCATGTCAGTCCTTAGATCCTGGTAAGAATATTTTATTCTTAAACTGGATTTTTTATTTTATTAGTTTAATTATTGGATTTTTTGATAAATGTACTAGTCCAAAAGCAATCTTCAGCCACAACCACTCATCCCTTACGGTTTAAATACCAGAGCAAAGAATATGCAGAAACCTTAAACAAGGTCTGCAGGTTCCCTTCCCTCTCTTCCAAAAGCAGTGCATTGCATCAACACTGCAAAAATGTTTCAAAAACGAATTTCTACTGAGTAATGTACTTTATGGGGGGGGGGATCCCATACACTCCAGCCTGTATTATTTGTTTCCTAAGAGATAATGCTACCCTTCTGATGTGCACATGCTTCACACTATTACTGAAAAAAAAAACATTTTTCTACTGACTTTGGACTTCTGGAATTACCACTGTGGCACTGATAGCCTCAGCTATTATAAGACTGAATGTCTTGATAGTTTAACCTCATCCTCTGCATGTTCACTCTGTAGACGACACAAAAAAGATTTTGTCCTGGTCCCCTTCAATAAACACATCACACCAAATGACATTTAATGACCTTTATTAAACTTCCATCAACAAGATTGTTAACCAATATTATTCATTTCAACCAAAACATAACACAGGAGATAACATCTATGAAAGAAAACATTACGTAAATAACCATAAGGGCAGCGTAACCACTCACCTTTGGAATAAGCAGCATCCCCCACTTGCTCACTTATCCTCACATTTCCAAGGCAGCATTACCCCACTCACCTTCAATTCACTGAATTACACCACCAACCAAATAAGCAGCTCTGATTGCTTATTTACTTATCAAGCAGCACAACCGCTCACCTTCCTTCCCAACTTATTGAATGGAACATCCAACACCAGAGGGGGAAGAGAAGAGGGCAAGCCTTCCCCTCTTCTCTGCCCTACCCAAAATGAAATAATCATAAACCCTACTAATAAAAAGGGAAGGGAGGGAGGGTAGCAAGTTCACGGCAAAAATGTGACTCCTACCCCAGTTACACTTGCCTAAACCCCTTTAAGCCCCTCCCTACACTTACCTCATTTCCTCCCAAACATCCCTCCATCCCATTTAACCCTATCCTCCCCATATCCTCTTAATTCCTGCTACTCTGTCTATCTAACCCCACTTGAAGATGTCCCAGGGCAAAACGGTCTGTTCCCAAACCTCATCTGTCCTGGTCCCCTTCAATAAACACATTACACTGAGTGACATTTGACGACCTTTATTAAACTTCCATAAACATGATTGTTAACCAATAGTTATTCATTTCAACCAAAACATAACACAGGTGATAACAGCCATGAAAGAAAACATAACATAAATAGCCATAAGGGCAGCATAACCACTCACCCTTGGAATAAGCAGCATTCTCCACTTGCTCACTTATCCTCACATTTCCAAGGCAGCATTACCCCACTCACCTTCAATTCACTGAATTACACCTCCAACCAAATAAGAAGCTCTGTTTGCTTATTTACTTATCAAGCAGCATAACCACTCACTTTCCTTCCCAACTGATTGAATTGAACATCCAACACCAGAGGGAGGACAGAAGAGGGCAAGCCTGCCCCTTTTCTCCACCCACCAGCCTGATTAGGCTGTTCCACCTCTCTCCGAACAAACTTCAAAATTATAGGTTCATAGGTTGGTACTAGGCTATCAGCCCTAGCGCCTATACAAGCCTAGCCATTAATCACCATTAAGGCCCTAAACCAAACATCATTTGGTGTGCCCCCCCCCTCCCTAACTAAGCTGGCTCCATGTCATTCTTCCTAAAACCCTGTCACATAAACAACAAATATAGCCAGTCACATAACACTGAAAGCAAACCTGTGATCCCTCTCCTATACTAAAGTAACAAGTGGTGTAATTCAGTGAATTGAAGGTGAGTGGGGTAACGTTGCCTTGGAAATGTGAGGATAAGTGAGCAAGTGGGGGATGCTGCTTATTCCAAAGGTGAGTGGTTACGCTGCCCTTATGGTTATTTACGTAATGTTTTCTTTCATAGATGTTATCACCTGTGTTATGTTTTGGTTGAAATGAATAATATTGGTTAACAATCTTGTTGATGGAAGTTTAATAAAGGTCATTAAATGTCATTTGGTGTGATGTGTTTATTGAAGGGGACCAGGACAAAATCTTTTTTGTGTCGTCTACAGAGTGAACATGCAGAGGATGAGGTTAAACTATCAAGACATTCAGTCTTATAATAGCTGAGGCTATCAGTGCCACAGTGGTAATTCCAGAAGTCCAAAGTCAGTAGAAAAATGTTTTTTTTTTCAGTAATAGTGTGAAGCATGTGCACATCAGAAGGGTAGCATTATCTCTTAGGAAACAAATAATACAGGCTGGAGTGTATGGGATCCCCCCCCCCATAAAGTACATTACTCAGTAGAAATTAGTTTTTGAAACATTTTTGCAGTGTTGATGCAATGCACTGCTTTTGGAAGAGAGGGAAGGGAACCTGCAGACCTTGTTTAAGGTTTCTGCATATTCTTTGCTCTGGTATTTAAACCATAAGGGATGAGTGGTTGTGGCTGAAGATTGCTTTTGGACCAGTACATTTATCAAAAAATCCAATAACTAAAATAATAAAATAAAAAATCCAGTTTAAGAATAAAATATTCTTACCAGGATCTAAGGACTGACATGAAATTCAAACAATTATGTTTGTCCTCTAATAATAATCTAGCAGAACCACTGCGCATGAGCTAAATTATCCTTCCCCGACATCAAATGGAATACTCACAATGATTCCCATGGTATTAACAACCAAATGCACAACCCAAACACTAAACCCTGTACCCCTTAAAACCACACAAAGACAACAGCATACCATCATGCCATGTAGCAATCCTATCTTACCACCTAAAGACTATAATCAATGAAGTCTCTTCACTTGAAACCATCAGAGAAGACTGCACACCCTCACATCCAATTGCATCCCCAGTTAACTGCCCAATGAATATAACTACCACATGAGTCCTCTGATCAAAACTCCAAGTGCACAATCATGTCCAACCATAGCCCTGTTTAACAGCCCAATGTACCTATTAGTATTCAAATGACACCGCCTTCAAAATACTATTGTAGTAATAGTCCACTTCATGACCCGCAAAACACATTCCAATGACTGATAACCCATATCTGTGTCAATACCTACACAGTGAGCCACCAAAAATGCAGGAAGTCCAAAAGTCCAATGCAGCCCAAAATGAAGCCATGTAACTGATATTACCATCATGCCCCACTGCAACACCCCTTTTTTTTATCTTTTTAAACGGGTCCACTAATGATTAAATACAAATAATTTTTATAATGTATCGATTGCATACTCATCCTGGAATCATGCCCAATATCCTTATAAAACAACATCTGGTGTCCAAAACATCTTGTTAATAAGTTTGAGCCCATGAAAAGACTACCCTAATCATAAACCTGTGACCCTCTATTTACAAACCACCACCCTTTGCAAATTATTTACCTTGAAAGTGCCAATTTCCACTAACCTTCACACTAATAAATCTACTGTAAACATTCCAGCATATGCCCCACTGCTCAAGATTTAAAAACTTAACATAACCTTAACACTCTTACCACTGTAGAAATCACCAGTAAATCCTCCTTAACCAAGAAAATGCCCCACCTTGTTCACCTGCCCAATGAATAAACTTGAAATCCATCCCACCAATCTCCTATCCCAACAACCGCAACACAATTTGACCTAACTTGACTTCTGCCACACGCATCTAATCCCTATAACCTAACACCCTCTGATAGCAAGATTGGAACCAATGTCAAAAGTCTCACATCCCTGGTCATACTAACCAACCCATCACCCATTTGTATCTCACCATAACTTCAGAAACATGATCTCCATATACGAAGGAACTAGTCCTAAAATCAACCCCACATACCTTGAGTCAATAAAAGTCCATAAGGAAATCCCCTCTATAACCCACCTAACAAATTCAGGCTGTTGCGAATACCCAACATGCCTTCCTCATCTATAGGCTGTACCTCATATACCTACCCACCACGTGAGCATGCATAAACCACCTGCTACCTACCAAAATAAACCCCGCCCCTTGTAATCAAATGATGCTGACAAGGGAAAGGCCATATCCTATTGCAACAAGCCTTCATGCTTGACGTGCTCTACCCCAAGGGAAATTAACACCCCAAGATCCCTTAACCTGAAAAAGACTAAACAACCTTATTCATTCGGAAATACAGCATTTGAGGACGGGCCCCAAACTCCCCTTAATTAAACCTTAACACCTACTTCACTGATCTCCTGACGTATATTCTCCTTCCCACAACACTCACAAGCCACACCCACTCATGCAAAATGAAGAGCTAAACTGTATCACCACCTGAAAGCAAATCCATGCAGATCCATTAGTCAAAAACAAATTACAGCAGCATCCATCAACTGGTAAGATGAAATACTTCACACCATCAGCTCTGCACTGAACCATCTGAGACCGCAATTGCATAACCTTCCAACTGGTAAAAGACCCCTCATAGCACCGCCATCTGCAAAAAATAAAAAAAAAAAATGAAATGTAAGTCATATGAAACAAACATTCTGACATAACCTAGCTGCCTTCAACTACCTCCCCAACTTTCTGCCAGCTTCACCATACCCAACCAACCCACTAAACTTCATCTCACAGGCAGCCCAACTCATAACCCATGAAACATCTCAAAAACCCCTTCTAATTTTGTCAGGCATCTAAGCACAAAGAAATAAGATTATATGTAACCCTCCCTGTCCCGTTTAGCAACTGAAATAGTTAACAGGTAGCATCTCAAATATGGTATCACCCTACAATATTTAGTAGTTGAAGTAGGTACCATCCTGCCAACCATAGTCCCCCCACTGACATCACCATGACTGTCCTAAAACCCACCCATGCTGTGGTGTCAGGGTCTATATTATAAGATCGACAGTTGAAAACATCGAACACAATATGATCGACACCATATTGTTGATGTCTTCAAACATCAAACTTACAAAAACAACAACAAAAAAAAAAGAAAAGAGTACCCTAACGAGTTTAAGCAGAGGGGCAAGCCCTCCTGCACTCCCTACACCCTCTGCTACTTAAATATACCAACTCTGAGACTGACTACATTGCAGTAAATGGAAATATCCCCTTACGGAGATTTTCGTTTACACGTTTGATGTGCGCTTTCGCTATTCTCGTGTTGACAATATCAACTTCGATATTGTCGGCTTTCGAGACTATAATATAGACCCATGGTGTCACAGATCATTTCTCTACCCATACAAAAGTAAAGGTTAGAACAAAACTGCATTATGAAGAGAATAGATTCAAGAAGCAGCAATGAATGTAGAGCATATGAGACAGAAATTTAACTACATAGTACTAGATGGAGGAATAGCCAGACAAACTACTTCAAAGCTCTACATTATGAGGAATACAACTCCCCTCTCGAGCAAACTGTTCATCTGGATTTGTTATAATGTGCTATACTTCTTCTTCTTTCAGCTTTTCCCGGTTAGGGGTCGCCACAGCGGATCACCTGTCTGCTCATGATTGGCAGTGAAGTTTTACAGTGTCAAGTTGCCAGCCTGGTGCCCAACCTTCCACAGAAGGCACACACATGCATTTACTCAAACCTAGGGCCAATTTAGAGTGTCCAATCCACCTACAGCATGTCTTTAGGATGTGGGAGAAAACCGGAGCACCCGGAGAAAACCCACGTGACCACAGGAAGGACATGCAGACTCTGCACAGAAGGCACCCCAGCCGAGGATCGAACCGGAGAACCTCTTGCTGTAAGGCAGCAATGCTAACCACTGCACCACCATGGCTGCCCTGTTATAATGTGCTATACTACTGTTTACCATTGAAACCCAGCTGAAATAAAGTATTCATTGACGCAGACTTCCCCATGTAAAGCTTCAGAAAGGCCATGGAAACCAACCAATTATACAAGAGTTTGATATAAGTTACTTTATAACACTGCATTAACCAACTCCATAATATCACCTGCTGTAGTACTCAGCAAACAAGTAGGATACAATGATAAAAACAAATGCAGTACTAAGTGAACTAAAGGAGGATAGATGACAGAGATGCCCCCAAAAAGGGAAACATGTTTGTGTTAACATGAATTTTCTGAAGGGTATGAAGTCTGAAACTCAAATGTCTATCATTATTCTCTGACTTCAACCCTCAGAAATTTGTTAATGATTTGCCAGAAAACCATACTTTTATGAGAAACAGACCAAAATATAGGACAGACTCTGGACCTTCTACCAAAATCTGTACCATTGAGAGGTATGATTCAACCAAACCAACCTGACCTGCCCCAGTTCTCATCCTCTGAAAGATAAAACATCTACAACACCACTGCCCAATGACTTCCAAACAGCCTATCTCAGCAATGCACAAACACCACTAATTTCACCAAGGATTCCCAAAAACACCACCAACAACAGGAGAGCAAACTGCTCAAAGCAGGGCCACCTCCAACACGCTCGCACCAAACCTATGCAAGACAACCCTATGTGGCTCCATCCACAAACTTACCATTGTTGTTACCTGATCCATGACCTATTTCCTACAAAAACCTAATTAAGAAGCAACAATGCCCCCAAATTCTGAAAGCAAAACACCCACTCAGTTGCTGGAGGTTGTTACAATGTGGCACCAAGCAAAGCTGGAAGATTACAATCAGGAAATCAAGGTGTGTTCCTGTCCCCCAAATGCAACACTCAGTGCTAGAAACCAACAAAACAGACAAAAGCGGCAAGGAAACCTGCTAGCTAACAAACCTTCAGCACAATGCACCAGTCTCCATCCAAACAGCAAACCTTAAGTCCAACCTTATCACCCAGCCAGCAAACAATACCCCACTTGGTCACCTCCAGGTCTCATGTGCATAGCAGAAGACATATTGCATAGGACTAGACACTGTTCTAAACTGAGAAACAGTAGTACTGGTATCCCAGAGTTTTGCTACTATCCCCCTTTCATTCGATGACCTTTCTTCAGAACTGAACATGTTTAAATATGAAAAAATATATATTGATCTGGCTGCCTCAACAAGTTTAAATCGGGCATTATTCGGATTGCATTTTTAATGCGATGCATATATTCATAGATCCTTCCTTTTAGGGTCCTCACGGTATTCCCAATATAAAACCGCGGCATACTTGGCACAAATACACAAACTACCCATCGAACAGCAGTTATAGTATCCTTTACTAATCATTTAACTCTTAGTTGTAAAGTGTACACTCTTCCCTTCCAATATGTCCTCACATTGGTTGCGCCCATCATATTTTTAAGCATCACTTTTATTATTTTTAATAACTTGAAATATAATGAACCAGACATAACAGATTCATACAACCAATAGACACTAGAGCAGAAAGTAGTAGCAAAGAACGACCGAGGCCAGTAAAGTACCCTGACTAAAACAAGGAAAACAATATGCAAACAGCTTCAGCACCTTGGCCAAAAGGCTTCACTGACCCAGACCTCGGAAGAATAACTTTTTTTAAGTATCAAAGGAAGAGAATTGGCTGGCTAATTCAAGACAGCGCCAAACTCTCTACTACTAAAATGAACCTCCGGAACCTTTAGAAATGGTATATATCTATATTTACACTTTGCTATTATAATTTATGGCCACATTTACCAGAAGACACCTCTGGAAATATCAGACTCATTATGTGTATGACATCAGTATGCCAGACATGCGCATCATGCACTCTGTTGACAACATAACTCCATGCCCGTGGAAAAAAAAAAAAAAAAAAAACCTGTGGCTTAGGTGGAAACCCCAGTCAGTGGTTAGCCCAAAACAAGGACGTTAGCAAGCCCCCAAGTACAACAACACCTTATCTTCGATGCCTCGACTCAGTAAGCAGAGCTCACATTATGACTCCTGCACTATGCATATATTGTGCTATTCTGTGAAGGTCTCCAAGACTCCGACTAATAGATGTTATATTATAGCAATAACCCACGCCTGGGTGTGGGTAATGCTAAATTTACCCACGGTTGGCGTGGTTTGGTCCCGAGGGCGAAGCCCGAGGGACCAAACAAAGCCAACCGTGGGTAAATTTAGCATTACCCACACCCAGAAGTGGTTATTGCTATTATATGACATTATTTAAGAAAAGAAACTATTACTTTTCTTAAATAATGGCATAGTATAATGCCTGTTTGCTGCCCTTCCACAGATGTCTGGCATCCGCGGCAGTTCTGATGTACTGCGCGCCTGCGCAGTACATCAGAGCTGTGGGCAAAAGCAACGGAGAAAGCAAGATCTCCGTTGCTTTTTTTTAGTGTTTCGCTATGTTAAATGAGTTTAACATAGCGAGACAGTTTTAAAATAAGCAACGGAGATCTCCTTTGCTTATTTAAAGCTGCCTCGCTATGTTAAACCCATTTAACATAGCGAGACAGTGTTTTAAAAAACCGAGTTATACTAATGGAAAAAGTCCGGGCGACCGGACCTTTTTCCATTAGTATAACTCGATTTACAACGGGCACGCTGGCCAATCAGCGTGCACGTTTTGGGGGGGGGGTCATGGTATAATTGAAAATATCTTCTTTTTTTTTTTTTCTTGATGTTACCTCAATCCTGTTAAGTTTCGTCTGATTTATTGCAGAACGGAACTTCATAGCCACGTCAATGGCAGAAAGATGAATACGTCTTATTTCCTTTTTTTTTTTTTTTTTTTTTTCTAATATAACACAGTACAGCATATACAGTTGGTGTATTCCTACACCGGAAGAGCAAGACAGTCCACAGGTATATACAACTTTACCTTGAAATGCATACTTTGCTCGAGAAAACACAGGCAGAATTTGCACCCATGGAAAGTTGGACTCTCAGTGGCCAACCACCATGCCCCCCCCCCCCACAGCCAGTGAAAAGATTCACGTGGTTTGAGGCCATTACTACAAATATCTCTAACTCTTGGAGCATGAAATCCAAAGCAATGTATACATGAGGCATACAAGTTTTAATTTTATGTTCGCAATTAAATAGACCTTATTAGTATTTAATATCATTCTATACCAGCTATTCATTTAACCTCTAGAGGCATAACTCATCACTCCAAATACCCATGAAAACATTTCCAGCTAATGTCTCTGTGAGAACTGATAGAACAGAAAACTAACCCGGCAGCCGGACTTCCAATATCACAGAGCTTCTCTCCCTCAGATGCACCATCATCCAACCAAGACGCAGTAATGTGCCTGGGGACTGAGGTAACACTTCTTTCCAATGAAGCACAAATGGCTACCACCATTTAAAACAAATTTCTAAAAGAACGAGCCTCACTAATAAGTGACCTGCACCAGAGTGTCCACCCATATGGCCTGAACACCTCTCCCCATCAACTGTACTCATGAAATGAAAGAAATATGAAATAGAGGAGAGAGAGAAAAAAAATTGTCCCTCCCCCCATTACTAAATTCACCCATCCCCATTATTAATCTAAGGCCTACCTGACCACCATAGTACCTACAGGTCGTCTTAGACGTAAACCTGCACTGTAGCAAGTTCACACCAGTTATACTTGCCTTAACCCTTTAAGCCCCTCCCTACCCTTACCTTCATTTCCTCCCAAACATCCCTCCATCCCATTTAAACCTATCCACCCCATATCCTCTTAATTCCTGCTACTCTATCTCTCTAACCCCACTTGAAGATATCCCAGGACAAAATGGTCTGTTCCCAAACCTTATTTCTGAATGGTCGGATGTCTAATGGCCTCATGCCTCACTATGACTGGTTTTATCAATATGAATTCATAACATTTTTGCTAAATTTGCTTTGTTAGGTCTTTCCATCTGTCCTCCTTTACACTGTCCTATCTTTCCCCCCAAAACTGCAATATCTTCCTCCACCTTTGCCCTGTTTAACAATTCCAAATAATTTCTTCCCCAATAATAATAAAAAGATACTCCCTGGTATGATGATTCCATGAAAATATAATGCACTGCAACTAAAATTCAGATGGAGTATCACCTCTAGCACTGACAAAGCTATGTGGGTCTGCCAATTAGATCAACGGTGATAAATTCTAAGTCAGAGACACCGTAAAGCCACAACAAGAAACACTACATTAGCAGATAATTACCATGTATTTGAATTGAAGACTGTGCTGTCAGACCTGAGTGCACTTGTGTTTCCCCTACCAGCCCACATATAGTGGTTGGACTGGCACCTTCCAACACAGATATGCACATACATATACAGAAACCCATGCACACATATACAGACACTTCCATACATTCATAAGAACACACACACACACTCAAACACACACACACACACGGATTATTCCATAGTACCATCCTGTAGTCTGACTGTAGGCCATGATCCATTCCATAGGAGTGAATGGGTGTACTCCATGAAATGTCATGTAAATGGTTTCCCACTCATGTTTAAACTAATTTGGTAGACTAATTTGCCACAATTACCTGTGAGGAAACATGGTCAGTTTGCATTACCTTCTTTCCAAATGAGACCATTCTCCACACTACAGTGGTACCTGCATTCTAATGCATCCAGGATAGCCGTCTATGAATTACTAGACTTATTGCTCTGAGGAAACCTTCAGAGTTAAGGGTTCCTCAGTATGGTAAGCCTGTTGAATCCCAGGTTGTGTCTTGAATGGTTCTCTTTTCCAGTTAAGCTTATCTGGACCCTACATGTGAAGCAAATTGTTCATGAATCTCTGTAGCAAAATATGACACATTCTGTTCTTAATCTGTATTTAAACTAATGTAACTATACTGTAATGTGTTGTCTCCATGCTGTGGTTGCAAAAGATTAAATTTTTCCTGCCACCTGCAAATTTCTGGAGGACTGAACACTCTAGAACATTAAGATTCATCAATAGACACTATATACTGATGTACAGTTCATGTCCAGATTCTCGAATCCTTTGCTGTCTTGTAGACTTTTGCTTTCCTCCCTACTTAGATATAGCTTAGTGCTTTGTTTCTGATACTCAAACAACTGCAATCATTCAAGCTACACAGTCCGCACCCACTGAGTTTGAACCTTGCTTCTGAGTACTAGCATGTAATGATAGCACTTTGGCTAGCACAGGTGTTGGATTAAACTGCTAGTCTGGCCACAGAATTGCCCAAGGTTTTAGACTATGCAGTGCCTCAAGGGATGGTCAGATTAACAGCTGTCAGATATTAATTTAGTTCATTCTGTATTGCTGGGTTGGGTTCTCTGCATTGCAAACTATGTGATTCTGAATAAATTCAGTAGTCTTACTTAACAAAAAAAGCCTTCGCTCTGGAATAGAATTCCAGTTCATGTGAGGCAGAGCACCTCACTGAATCTCTTCAAGAAGAATCTCGATAAGTGGATGGGGGATCATAGGTTTGTCCCAGGGATTACTCCCGTGTCACTATTAGACAGAGGCACAGTAAACTAAACCTTAAAAAGGGCACAGTATACTCAAATCAAGGGGTGGCGTAAGTCATACAGAATCGGGCTAGGCTTATAATTGCCCCAGGGCAGATAGCCTAGTATGAACCTATGAACCTATAAACCTATAAAGGTGAGCAGTTTATTCAAGCTGTACAGTGCTTTTCATCGCATTTCAGGTAAAATAAGCTCTTGGTCTGGGGTTAGTTTGCTCTGATTTTCAGGCAGAGACTATAGGCAGCATGGTCATTTATCTAGGATGAGAAGATAATGGACCACTGACACATGCTTTTCTTTTGTGGACTCAAATATGCCCATACCTCATCTCCTGTTCCCTAATGTTCCATTATATTTATAGGCAGCCATTCTAACCTCAAGTATCCTTAACCCTACCCTCCTATAATAGTATTACAGCAGGATCTAGCTACAATTATATCATGATCAATAGACAATACCAATGTGAGACACACCAATAAGAATAAAAAAATGAGTGACAACACAAATGCGATACAAACAAAATGAAAGACTCACAACACATTAACAAATTTTCTCTAACACTGACAGTAAACTCCATCTACAAAACTCAGATCAAGCATCATCTGAATAGTGGCTAGTTTAGGGAAAGAGTTTTTAGTCACATAACATATAGGGTTAAGGTTAACGGAGAGTGTATGGGTATGAGAAGGGTTAGCACACATAAAAAGGTTATGAAGGGGGGAACCCATGTATGCCAACCGTACCCCCACCCTAAACCCCTAAAATCCTAACCCTTCAGATTATGTTCTAAAAAAATAATTTCCCAAATGCTGCCACTAATAAAGGAAAACAGAACATGGAACACTCACAACCCAAGCTGGCATATCACTAAACCTCTCTCTTGACTAATCTCAACCTGCAAACATTGACGCATACACACAATCCTCTATAAAGCAGATTTGTACAGTTCCAAAACCACCACCCCAATATTCAATCATGCATTCATTTTTCTGCGTACTTACCAAGACTATATAAAGTTTAAATTCAACCAAATGTGACTATCACAAATGTGCAGTCACACATTTGTGCTTTTGCTCAGCTTTGTCACTCATTTGTGTCTCTTACATTTGTTGGCTACTAGATGTATTAAGAACCCTAGCTAGATGTCCACTTAATTATAGAATAAACAACGAAAATAATTTAGTTTTCATAATTTATTCTGTTGATTATTATAGTTAAAAGTTTTGAACCAGTGTTTTTTTTCTTGGTACGGTCTTGTCAGTTTACTATTAACATTTCGAAACGAACTCCGTCGACTGTACTATTGTCGAACACGGAAGTTCGAAAATGGTAATATCGATGACAAAAAAACAACCTAGGAATGGGTTTTAACATGGGTCAAGATAGGTGTTCAGTGTTATTCCGAACTACAAACATCTTCCCTATCTCGACCCATGTTAAAACCCATTCCTAGGTTGTTTTTTTGTCATCGATATTACCGTTTTTGAACTTCTGTGTTCGACAATAGTACAGATGACAGAGTTTGTTTCGAAATTTTAATAGTAATCCGGTCTTGTCATTTTATATATATATATATATATATATATATATATATATATATATATATAGAGAGAGAGAGAGAGAGAGTTCCCCTTCACAAGATTGAATGAATGGAAGCTCGAAATGCATAAGCACGATACCAGAATCTTGAACTTCCATTCACTCGAAATTGTGAATGGGAAGTTTAGGGTTATAAAAAAAAAAAGAGTTCAGTTACCTTTTTGCAGGGGGCTAGGTCCCCCTGCACCCTTGCAGCTGTCATCTAAGAGCTGCGTGACCGCACTATAGTGGAGGACTGGGAAATCTTCCATTTTGCACTTATGCATATAGCGGGGAATGGGAGATTTCCCTTTCCTTCGCTGTAGTGCAATCTCAGAGTAGGAATATTTAAGTAGGGGGAGTGTGGGGGGTGCAGGGGGCGGTGAAGCCCTCCTGCAAAAACATTAGAAAGTTGTTTTTTTTTTTATTTCCCCTTCACAGTTTCGAGTTTCTGTAAACTCGAGATTCTGGCTTTGGGGTTATGAATTTTGAGTTTATAGGAATTCGATCTTGTGAAGGAGAACTAGATATATATATATATATATATATATATATATATATATATATATATATATATATATATATACATATATGTGTACATGCATCTCTATCTATAATATATCTATATCGATTTAACTATCTATCTATTTATCTCTCTATCTATCTATCTATCTATCTATCTATCTATCTATCTATCTATCTACGTAATAAGTTTTACTATTGAATCTACAAATTGACTGCTGTTGACCCCAGCATGTGGTAGAAAGGCAGTTTTCAAATGGGCAGAATGCCGACTCAAAAAACATTAACTACACTACAGCGAATGGGCAGTGTGGTTTGATTATCTGAGTTCGGCATTGTGAACTGAGATTGCAGGTCAGTGAGGAATAGGGAATTAACTCATTTCGTCATTTTAGTGCGATCTCGAAGTTGGTATATATAATTTTCACGGGGTGCAATGAGGCTTGCCCCCATGAAAAATAGTAAAATACACTTACCGTTGACTGTTGAATGTCATGGTACGGTAAGCTGCATAGCATGGGTATGTCGAATACATTGAACTACGGGTGTCAATGTGTTCCATTTTGACATGGACACATTCTTGCCTTTCCCGATTCAAGATTTCAGGCTGCCTATGTCACCAGTCAGTGTATGCAGTTTCAAGTTTCAATAGTGAACCTATAATATATATATATATATATATATATATATATATATATATATATATATATATATATATATATATATATACACACACACAGGTATCCCTTACTAAATACCATGTTTTGTACTATCATCTATTTAGTAATCATGATGTTATTCATACATGGAAGACTAATTCTCTTCTCACATTTAACTCCTTTACTGCTGGCACATCTTTGTCTTGTATATATTATATTATTTATATATTTACATTTGCTTACTGTGAAAGTCCAACTGAGTCAGTGCCCATTTTCTATGGAGGTCTGGACAGGAAAGCTCGAAGTTTTACAAAAATGTTTTTAAGACAAAGAATTTTACAATCTTCTGTGTTTTAAATACTTATGTGATGCACCTGTACTGGCCCAGTAATCAAGGAGCCTCAGTCCTCACTACTAGCACCAGTGAGAGATGTACACATTGGGAGGATAACAAGTACACACAGTAAAGTACAATTTCCCTTAAGAGCACACAGACATCACAGTCAGTCTGGCAATGGTTTCTGCCTCTTTCTCCAGATCCCCAGTAAGAGTCCCCACTTGCACAGCTATAGGGTTAAGATCTCAGCCGAGTGGTCAAGCCAAAATCTCCAACACACTCTCTGTCCAACCAGTGCTTCATAGCTCACACACACACACACACACACACACACATACACACACACACACACACACACACACACACACACACACACACACACACACACACACACACACACACACACACACACTTTGAGATTTGATTTATATACAAACAAACTGACACTCCTGGGGAAGGCTGGCATTGGTTTACTAGCTATGCTCCCTTCTGCCAGACTGAAAGGTCGCCAACCACTACTTATCAGCTACTCTAAGGCCCTTACAAAGGTTGCCCAATCCTACTGTTTAATGTTGCTATTATCCAAATGGTAAGTGTGACCAAGACCAAGGCTATTTAGGAGTGGCCTATACAGTGTCACCAAATACATATGCAAGTATTCTAAGAGCTTAAATATCAACAAACCAGCTACAATTAAAAGGTTTAAATATATTTAATAATAAATAATTAAAGAACAAGACAATACTCAATCAACACAGTAACAGAGTTCAGAATCACAGGAAATATTTTAAAACAACATTGCAGAACAGTCTCTATTAAATACAGAAAACATCACAAACTAGTCTTTGCTATATTCCTATCTATATCTAAAATATACTATGCCCTAAATAACTTACTTACAGAGCAAGGCAAATGCAGATGGTGAATGTTTATAGGTCCAAGACAAGATACAAAATGCACAGACTTTCTCTGAGAGAGTTCTTAATTTAATAATCAACATTACTGCTGGGTTAGCTCAGATGACATCACTCTTTGTCACCTGACTTCAGTTCCCAGGCTAAACAGATACTTAGAATTTAACACCTCTGTGTCAAAAATACATATCTCTCAGACTTGTGCAGCTGCTAGGAAGTCATAGAGCAATAAAAACACTTTTACATTTGAAACCTAGTCATTATTTCTATTTCAAGACAATAGAAAAACCTCTAGCTCTAGACATTGGATCTGCTTGCTGCACTGAAACTGAGATAACACAATCATAAAACAATTTCCACTTATTGTCTTGAAGTTGTGCATGTTAACTCTGTATTTTCCAGCTTTTGCTATTAAAACATACATTTAATTAGGTATCTAGTTTGTATACATTTCTGTTCTTTTCCAGTAGGGTACAATGTGGACATATTCTTGAAGCTCAGTACATAACATACAGTTCAACACACACACACTTATGCACCAGTAGTTTAATATACACATAACATATAGTTCTCTTACATTTGTAAGACAAGCCTATGAATCATATTAATATTCACAAATGGCACACGACTATCCAAAAAACTCCAGATAGCTGGGCTGGCAGTGTCACATTTATCCCCTCTCTGAAAACTCAAGCTAGTTTTTCAAGTGACCCTTGCCAAACATTGCTTGAGAGGGCTGAGTCTATCTGGAATAACTTACCCCATTCCCTGTTTTGAGAGCCTGTCTGCACTGGCAATGCTAACTACACTGCAGTTCTGCACTGTCATATCTTATGCTTGCAACCCTAGGCTCCACCTTAGTAACTTGGCATTTTGCCTTCTGGCTCAATGTAGCCATGTTAAGGGATTGTGGTCTGTAACTACAGTGAATTTCCTTCCATACAGATAAGGCTGAAGTTTCTCCAGTGTCAACACTATGGCTAGGCATTCCTTTTCTACAGCTGCATAGCATTCCTCCCTTTGTTGGAGCCTACAACTGAGATATACCACTGGGTGTTCTTCTACCTTTGAGGATACCTGGCTAAGTACAGCTCCCACACCATGGCTTGAAGCATACACCTGCACAACAAATTCTTTGCTGTAATGAGGACTGGCTAACACAGGGGGGCCTCCCAAAGCTCCTTTAAGCTTCTGGAATGCCTCCTCACATGTTGGGGTCCACACTACCTTATATGGCCTGTTTTTCCTTGTCAGGTCTGTGAGGGGAGCAACTATTGTGCTATATCTGGGGATGAACTTTCTGCAGTACCATCCTGTCCCTAAAAATGCCCTCACCTGCATTTTGGTAACTGGGACAGGCCATGCCTGAATGGCTTCCACTTTGGTGAGTTCTGGCCAGATCTTACCACTCCCCACACTATGTTCCAGGTAGGAAATCTCTGCCATATTCACCTGACATTTGCTGGGCTTAATGGTCACCCTGCACTTTGTAGTCTGCCCAGCACCTCCCTGACATGCCGAAGGTACTCTTGGCAGTAGTGACTGTTGATGGTATTATTATCTAGGTAAGCAAAGGCAAAACATCATGCTCCTGCTAGGATACGATCTACCAGCCTCTGAGAAGTTGCTGGGGCATTTTTCATCCCAAAGGGCATCTTTGTGAACTCATATATGCCAAAAGGAGTCACAAAGGCTGACCTCTGTCTAGCACTGGGAGTCAAGGGAACCTGACAGTAACCCTTGGTAAGATCAATGGTGATAAGATACTTAGCCCCATCCATCTGCTCTAGGGCTTCATCTGTCCTAGGCATGGGGAAAGCATCTGACTCTGTGTGACTATTTAATTTCCTATAGTCCACACAGAACTTGGTACTGCCATCCTTCTTTGGTAACAGTACCAATGGGGAGGCCCAGGGACTGCTGGACTCCTGAATTACCTCTAGTTCCATCATATCCTGTATCTCCTCCCTCAGAGTCTGTTTGACTCTCTCAGGCATCCTGTAAAGGGCCTGCTTAATAGACCTTTGGTGTCTTGTATCCACATGGTGCTGCATCAGGTGGGTGCACCCTGGTTTCCCAGTGAACATGTCCCCAGACCCCTGTAACACTGCTCGGATTTCTCAAACCTGGGTAGGGGATAGCTGCTGGGATATTTCTTTCCCTTCCATTGAGGTGTCAGTCTGAGCCTCACTGAGATTAGTCACCAGATCCCCCTCTGACTCCTGCAATCCACTGCAAATACTCAGCGCAAGGGCCTCCCTATCATGGTAAGGTTTCATCATGTTAACATGATACAATTTGTGCCTCTGCCTCCTGCCTAGCACTTCAACCATGTAGTTAACATCACTGACTTTCCTTATCACCTTGTAGGCTTCCTCTCAAGCTGTCTGCAGCTTGTTGTGTCTAACAGGAATGAGAACCATTACCTGATGCCCTACAACCTACTTTCTAGCTTGAGCATTCCTGTCATACCAGACCTTTTTCTGCTGTTGGGCGTCTGCCAGGTTCTCCTGGTCCAAGCATATGAGATTCCTGAGCCTGAGGTTTAGGACATATGCCACAACAGACTTTTTGTGGGATTCACACTCACCCTCCCACTCATCTTGATTCAAATCTTGAGGTCCCCCTCATCCTATGCCCATACAACAACTCAAAGGGTGAAAAAACTGTGGATTCCTGGGGCAACTCTCTGTAAGCAAACAACAAATGGTGCAATTATTTGTCCCATTCCCTCTTAAACTGGTTTGCAAATGCCTGTAGCATTGTCTTGATTGTAGAGTTTAACTTCTCAACAAGACCATTAGTCTGGGGGTGGTAGGGGGTGGTCTTTAGGTGCTTCACCCCAAAGTATTTCCACAGACAAGCCAGCAAGTATGACATGAAATTGGCACTTCTGTCAGTCAATATTTCTTTTGGGAACTTACCCTGCTGAAAACCTCTAACAAAGCATTTGCCACCTTTTCTGCCTCAATAGAGGAAAGAGCCACTGCCTCAGGGTATCTGGCAGCATCATCTACAACCACTAGGATATTCTTTTTCCCTGGGAATTTAGGGTACTCAAAGGCCACACAATAGCCATAGCTACCTTCTAAAATGGCTCCTCAATCACAGGCAAATGCATCAAAGGAGCTTTCACCTTGTCTCCTGCCTTGCCTACCTTTTGACACTGCTCACAGGTCCTGCAGTACCCTGTTACATCTCTAGAAATCCCAGGCCAATAAAAGTTCTGCATAATATGTCTCTTTGTATGTTTTATGCCCATATGACCTACAAAGGGAAAATCATGGGCTATGGCTAGAAGTGCCAGATGGTAGGCTCTGGGCACTACCAACTGCTGTATTTTCTCACCCTGTAGCCCTTCCTCAGGGGTCCACTCTATACATTAACTCGTTGTCCCAGTATACAGATCCCTTCCCTTGAGAATCAGATACCTCACTAGCTACCTCCCTCAGGCCTTGTAATGTAGGATCTGTGAGCTGAGCCTGTCTCAGCTCTCTCTTTGTAACCCTTTCCAGCTCCCCTTCCACAGCAAGTCAGTTATCCTCCGACAGCAGTGCCTTACTGTCAGCTTGGGTACTACTACTGCTCACCTTTGCCATTGAAGTCACTCTGTCCAAGGGAACATCAGTACCCACAAGCAGCTGTGGCTCACCTTCAGTCTCACTGCTACAGGGTATCTCCCTCCCTGAAGTAACCACCTCACCAGTCCTGGCTGCAAGTGTGCAGTCTGTCTGGGTCTCCCCAGGCTTCCAGACCCACATGCTTGTCTCAAAGCCTGACTGCATTATAAAAATCATTCCCTATCAGGACATCTGTAGGGATGTCCTCAAACACACCTACTTGCTTGCTTCCTTTTCCACCCTCCCAATCTAGGTGAACCCTAGTCAAAGGTATTTGGAATGGGTCCCTCTTTAAGCTCTGACTGGAGTAGACTGTCCAAGTAAGTAGTGCTCCTCTGTAACCATTGCAGATTTCACAATGGTTAGGTTAGAGGCTGTGTCTCTCTTAGACATGGCCTCTTTCCCATCTACTAAGATAGGATATAACCTCTTGTGGTAGTTTGGTACCCTTGTTGTCTTGAGACAACATACTGTTGGCATTTTGTCATTCCCACTTACTGGTTCTCCTACCTTTTGTTCCTCACCTTGCCTCCGTGGACATCTGTATGCTACATGGACACACTGGTTGCATTTAAAACATTTAACCCTTGGTCCTGATGTGTATCTGGAATAGTGGCATCCCCTGCTACTGGCAGACTCTGTTGAGGCAGTCTGGGCTGCCCACCATGGGTTCCCTTGGACCCATAAACAGCACTGGGTGTCCCTTTTCTGTGCAGTGATGCCATGCTTGCTAGGTATAGGTCTCCTTTCTTCCCCAACTTATCTGCAGTATCGCATTGTCTATCAGCTAACTGGATTCTCATGGCCTCAGGCAAAGTGCTAAGGGCTTGTTCTGTCACCAAAAGGTCTGCCAGCCCTTCAAAAGTGGTGACCTGACATCCAGTCACCCACCTATAAAAATAAGTGCTTAGTTCAGCAACATATTCACACACACACTTTCATCTACCTTGCGTCTGTGCTTATGAAAATTTTCCTATAAGCTTCAGGTGTTAATTTCAAATATTCTAGCAAACAGTTCTTTACAAAATTATAATTTAAACAATCAGTATCAGACAGTTTATAAATTACAGTTACAACTTTACCATGGAGTAAGGGGGTTAGGATTCATACCCAGAGCTCTTGGTCAACACTATACTGTTTACATACCCTCTCAAACATATGAATGAATCTATCAAAATCACCCCCCCCCCGCCCTGTAAATTGTGAAAGAAATTTACTGACCTTTGTTGCTTCTGGGGTTCATTTACTCCTTTCCCCATTACCTCCCTGACTTTGGCAAAGAGTCATCATCTCTTTTTCATGTTGCCTCTCCCTCTCATTCTCCTCAGCCTACAGACATTGCAGTTTCTCATTTTCCTCAGCCTCCAGATGTCTCAGTCTCTCTGCTGCTTCTATTTTCAAACCCTTGGTCTCCGTCTCAAGTCTCTTTAACTCCAGACAGATTTTTAAGTCTTCTGTGGAAAGGTTAAGCTGTCCATTTTCTGAGAATTATACATCTCCATGGCCAGTTTGATTGTCCTCTTGGTTGCTATTCTGTGATGCAGCTGTGACTAAAGCTGCAGTCATGTCTGCTTTAGTCAGGTTGGTATGCACCAGTCCTTTAGCCTGGCACATCTCAACCAAGTGGCTCCTTGTCAGCTTGCCATACTCCTCTGCTGACATGCTTGCCTGCTCTCGCTGACTAACTAAGCTAACAAAAAAAAAATAAAACAATTGTGATATGAACTCTGAATGTTCACCATGTGGCTGATTGAAAGTACAAACACCTTCAGTGACCACAGTACACAGGATACAGGAATTCAATATCCACACCACTACAAGCCAGTTAATATGTGATGTGGCTTACTCACCACTGCTAACCAATTAATATGTGATGTGGATATCCCACCACTGCCAAACAATTAATATGTGACACCCCTGCACTGGCCCAGTAATCAAGGAGCCTTAATCCTTACCACTAGCACCAGTGAGGGACGTACACATTGGGAGGATGACAAGTACACATACAGTAAAGTACAATTTCCCTTAAGAGCACACAGAGATCACAGTCAGTCTGGGGCTGGATTCTGCCTCTTTCTCCAGATCCCCAATAAGACTCCCCACTGGCACAGCTATGGGGTTAAGATCTCAGCCGAGTGGTCAAGACAAATCCTCCAGCACCATCTCTGTCCAACCAGTGCTTCATGTCCCTGCCCAAGTAGCTGACACACACACACACACACACACACACACACACACACACACACACACACGCACGCACGCACGCACGCACACACACATACACACAAACAAACACAGACACACTTTGAGATTTGATTTATATTCAAACAGACACTCCTGGGGAAGCCTGAGACCGGTATACTAGCTATTCCCCCTTCTTCCCAGACTATAAGGTAGTTATCACTACCACCAACCACTACTTACCAGCTACATTAAGGCTCTTACAAAGGGTGCCCAATCCTACTCTGTAATGATACTATTATCCAAATGGTAAGTGTGACCAAGACTAAGGCTATTTTGGAGTGGCCTATACAGTGTCAACAAATACATATGCAAGCACCCTAATAGCTTAAATATCTCTAAAAAACAGCCACAATTAAAATGTTTAAATATATTTAATAATAAATAAAAAAAGAACAAGACAATACTCAATCACCCCAGTAACTGCAGAGTTCAGAATCACAGGAAATATTTTAAAACAACATTTGCAGGACAGTTTCAATTAAATACAGAAAACATCTAAACTAATATTTGCTATATTCCTTTCTGTATCTAAAAGATACTATGCCCTAAATAACTTACTTACAGAGCAAGGAGAATTATGATGATGGATATTTCTAGGTCCAAGATAAGATATAAAATGCACAGACTTTCTTTGAAAGAGTTCTTAAATTAATAATCAACATTACATCTGAGTTAGCTGGGATGATATCACTCTTTGTCATCTGATTTCAGTTCCCAGGCTAAACAGATTCTTAGAATTTAACACCTTTGTGTCATAAATACATATCACTCATAAGTGTGCAGCTGTTAGGAAGTCATAGAGCAATAAAACACTTTTACATTTGAAACCTAGTAATTATTTCTGTTTTAAGACAATAGGAAAACCTCTAGCTCTAGATATTGTGTCTGCTTGCTCCATTGAAAATGAGATAACACAATCATAATACAATTTCCACTTATTTTCTTGAAGTTTTGCAAGTTAACTCAGCATGTTCCAGCTTTAGTTATTAAAACATACATTTGCACATGTATATAGTTTATATACATTTCTGTTATTTTCTAGTGGAGTACACTGTGGACACATTCCTGAAGCTCAGTACATAATAAGAAGTTATGTACCTACCATAACTTTCCATGTTAGTTGTCTTCTTCTTGCCTTCTTTCTTGCTGGCTGGGTTCGGAGCCGATTCTCGGCTCCGACTCAGCCATCTTCAAAAGCTCGAGAGCTGCTTACTGGCTCGAGGCCCCCCTATATCCCATGATGCCTGGCGCTAGATACCCAGATCCCGTTTGGTAAACCTAACTACAGACATAATAATAACAATTATAATAATAATACAGTAAACATGTGGTAGGATGCATGAATCCTACTGGAGAGACTGCTAGTCAGAAGTAATAGCCAGAGAAGACTCAGCCAGTGATAAAAACATAAGGAACTCTTCTCGGTCTGCTAGGATAGGGGGATAGAGGGTGGGACGCAAGAAACAAGGTGAGAAGAAGACAACTAACATGGAACGTTATGGTAGGTACATAACTTCTTAATGTTAAGTTTTCTATCTCGCCTTCATTCTTGCTGGTTGGGACAGCGTCCCTAGCATCTCAATCCTGGGTGGCTTATCAGAACAGACTCTTCAGAACAGTGGAACCAAAATCAGCTCTGCTCCTAGAGGCCGCGTCCAGATTATAATGTGAAATAAAGATATGAGGATTGGCCCATGTAGCTGCCGCACAAATAGTTTCCATTGGCAATCTTGCCTGAAAAGCCACTGAAGTAGCTAGAGCTCTAGTGGAGTGACGTTTCGATTTAGCAGGAAGCTCTTTATCCCTTAGCTGATATGTAAATGTAATGATAGATGTCAACCACCTAGATAAGGTTACTTTCAGCACAGGTAGACCTTGTTTGCCCTCAGCATAGGACAGGAACAGCTAGTCTGATTTTCTTATTTGCTTAGTTCTATGCAAGTAAAAGTGTAACTGTCTATGAACATCCAACTGATGCAATTTGTATTCTGCCTTGTTGGAATAGTTTGGAAAAAACACAGGCAGATCAATAGACTGATTCAAATTATTGTCAGAAGAAACCTTTGAAAGGAAGGAAGGATTAGTCCTGAGAGACACTCTGTCATTGTGGAAAACCCGATAAGGAGGGCCTGAAGCTCAGAAACTCTTCTGGCTGAAGTAATTGCAACCAGAGAAAGGGTTTTCCAAGAAAGAAACTTCAAGGAACAAGACGCTGCCGGTTCAAAGGGGGGCAGTATCAGGGAAGCTAAGATCAAGTTTAGATCCCACAGAGGTGGGAGATCTCTCACTGGGGGCCTGAGTAAAGTAGTCCCTTTGAGAAAAGCTTTACAAAGCTTATGGGACATAATACTAGTATCCGATAGACCTGTATGAAAGTTTGAAATTGCAACTAACTGCACTCTAATCATGGCAGAAGAAGATCCAGCATGAAAAAGTTCCACTAAAAAGTCCAGAATATGGTGCACAGGGACTAAAAAGGGATCTATATTCCTAGCTTCTACCCAGAAAGAGAAATGTTTTCACTTACTAGCATAAGTCTTTCTAGTGGTAGACTTGTGCGATGATAAGATGATTTCACACACCGAGTGGGAGATGTTCGGAAGCCTGGCTAAGGTTGGAAGTAGAGCAACCAAGCAGTGAGCTGGAGAGATTGAAGGGATTGGTGCAGCCCGCCAGATTGATGGATCAGGAGGTCCGGAACTGGGTCCAGGGTCCAGGGCTGCACCAGAAGGTAATGATGCAGGAACGGGAACCAAATTTGTCGAGGCCAGTAAGGGGCAATGAGGATCATCTTGCATCCCAATGTGGTAGCTTTCTGTATCAATTTGGGAATCAGGGGGAATGGAGGGAATGCATAAAGAAGTCCCTGAGGCCAATCGTGAACTAGAGCATCTCTGGGGGAGTGTCCGGGAAGAGGGAGGAGAGAGAAGAAATTGTTGCACTTGCTATTGAAGGGGGTGGCAAAAAGGTGGCAGCAAGGCTGACCCCATTTGTGGAAGATTTGGTCTGCCACTGTCTGATTGAGAGACCACTCATGAGGCATGACAATTGCTCTGCTCAGCCTGTCCGCTATAATGTTGGACTTCTCGACATAGGGGATAGGACCTGGTTCCGCCCTGCTTGTTGATGTACCACACCACTGATATATTGTCTGTTTGAATTGCAATGGTCCCGGTAAGAAGAGAGTTGTGAAGAGCTTGCAACGCCAAAAGCACGGCCCTCATCTCCAAGACATTGATATGCAGATGGTACTCGTGAGGCTGCCAGGTGCCTTGGACTGTTCTGCCCTGAAAATGCCCCCCCCACCCTATCAGGGAGGCATCCGTGGTCACCGTAGCCACTGGAGGAGGGAGAGCAAATGGTCTGCCCCGGGGTACTGATGGGGAAACCATCCCCCAAGCAAGTTGGTTTTTGCATGTCTGTGTGATCAGTATTTTGTGAGACATTGGAAGTTGCTGGTAAGACCATTGGGTGAACAGCATCCACTGAAGAATCCTCATATGAGAACGAGCAAGGGGGACTAGTATGATAGCCACTGCCATGAGACCCAATGTCTTTAGGACGAATCTGGCCTGAATTCTTTTGCATCCTAATAAGACTTGAACATGCCAGCGAATGTCTAGCACTCTGCCTAATGGAGGTCTCGCTGACATGTCCTTTGTATTTAAGTTTGTGCCTATAAAGGTAATAGATTGACAAGGCGACAATGCAGACTTTTCAAAATTTATTGTGATGCCTAGTTTGGAGCAAGTTTGGATGGTGTAGTCTCTGGCTCGCAGCAGGTGATGCCTGGTGGTTGCAGTAAGGAGCCAGTCGTCTAAATATGGAAACACCTGGAATCCTTGCCGTCTCAGGTGAGCGGTAACAACTGCCAAACATTTGGTGCACACCCTGGGGGCTGTAGTGAGACCAAAGTGCAGAGCTCTGAAGTGATAATGACTGGCTCCCAGCCGGAAGTGGAGAAATCTTCTGGAGCGTCTACTGCATTTTGATATGGTGGTATGCGTCCTGAAGATCTATGGAGCACATCCAATTGTCCTGACCCAGAAAGGGTAAAATGGACTGTAGCGTGACCATCCGGAACTTCATTCTTTGAACAGACCTGTTTAGTCTGCTGAGATCCAGAATGGGTCTCCAGTCCCCTGTCTTTTTTGGTACCAAAAAGAACCTTGAGTAAATTCCGGATCCTTGCTGGTCTGCTGGGACTGACTGGATGGCTCTTTTTCTTAGCAGTTTTGAAATTTCTTAAACTGCTTGATCCCTTAGATTGGGTGGAACATCTGGAAGGGATTTGTGGGGAATGTAGGGAGTGCAAAGGAAGGGGATCTTGTAGCCTTCGGATATTATAGACAGTACCCTTTGTCTTATGTTATACATTGCCAGGCTTTTGGGTACAGTGAAAATCTTCCCCCTACTGCCTCCGAAGGTGGACAGCCAGGCAGCACCTCAGGGATGCTGGAAGGGCTTGTCAGAGAAAGATTCTCTTTGGCCCTGATTTTGCGGACCCCCTCTGCTCCAAGGGCGACGTCTATTGTTGTTCCCTCCTCTGCCCCTGGAGGGGAAAACTCCACGTGTGTCAGGCATGGCTCCCTGGGGTTTCCGGAACCACATCTTCCTACTCTTCTGACCCTTGGGATACGGTCTTGAAGGAGTGGAAAAATGGACTCCTACAGCAGAGAGAGTCTTGCCTTCCTGCTCACATCTGGTAAGGGTATCCTTCACCAGTGGTCCAAAAAGAGCAGAACCATCAAAGGGGGTGTTTGTGAAAGATGCCCTGAAGGGTTCCGCAAAGTTACATAACCGCATCCAGGCATGCTTCCTCAATTCCACGCCTGTGCCTGCAGCCCTACTCACACCATCAGCTGCGTAAGAGATGAGCCGCATGGAGGAGTTTACTACCGAATTAAGAGTCGCCAGCTGGGAGGTAACCTTAGCCTGGACCCCCTCAGCTGATGGATCTTGAAGGGTATCTCCTAGCTCTTTAAGGAGATCCCTTTGAAGGCAGGTAAAGTGGCACAAATAGTTCACCGACCTCATGGAGAAGGTCGCTGATGCAAACATCCACTTCCCTTATCTGTCCATCATCCTAGATTCCTTATTAGGGGGATGGACAGATGAAGAAGTTTCAGCCAACTCCTTTTTTGTGGCCGCTGCTACCACCATGGCATCAACGGGAACACCCTTAGTCAGAAATTGCTTGTCTTGTGGTGCAGTAATAAATTTTGTGGGTCTTCGGGGGGTTGGTTCCACTGTGTCTGGGGCTGACCACACCTTCCAAGCCACCACAGACATCAGTGGATCGAAAGGCGGAGACACCCAGGAGGTGGAGGGTCGGGAACCAAACACGTCCAGGAATACCGACTCATCCTCGGGAAGGGTTAAGGGTAGTCCAGTTCCCCCTCTGCCTAAGTATCTCAAGGATGTCTGAGAAAGAGACATCCTCAGAGGGGGATCTCAGGGACCCTTCCGAATCCTCCAAGTTGGTATCTGAAGTGGCAGACTCAGGGGAGTCAACATGCTTCCTCTTGCATTTCCTCTTTCGAGGGGGCTCCAATGAATGAATAGGGGAGGCCTCGGAAGAGGAAGATACATCAAATGGGGTGCCCTGGAGTGCTTGTTCCCCATGCTTGGGGTCTGGAGGAGGGGCAGAGACAGGAGCAGGCACCATGGGGGGAGGAGCCAATGAGGCTGATCGTGAGGCTGACTCAGATGCCAGCACACTCCTCATGACCTCGAAGGCACCCCCTTCCTGATATCGGAGAAGGCTCCATCTCTGAAGAGACCAGAATCCTTCCCGGCACCGAGAGAGATGGCTCCGAAGCCGATGTAGGAGCCGAACTCACCTGTGCCAAAGCTCCAAGAGGGAGAACGGGGTCGGACAAGGGTCCGATGCCACTCGCCCCCTCGGAGCCAAAGAGGGAGTCCCGGCACCCAGATCCCGACGACAGAACCGAAAGGGTAGGTATCAGTGCCGATGCTTCCATGATCCCAGCCCCAGCAAGCTCCGGCTCTGAGCTCAAGGAATGAGTCGAAGGAGGAACTACTGCAGAGACAGATGGAGCCGAACCCTGATGAGGGAGGCTGGATAACATTTTAGCCAGGGCCTGCAATTTTAAAAGCCTGCTCACCACTCTCTCCAAATCATTGTCAGATAGCCTAGACAACCGAGAAGAGTGGGATCGGTGACTTCGCTCCGACTGTAACAAAGACGACCCCGGAGCCGAGTGTATTGACTCTAAGGATGGTAATCTAGAGTGTTTTCGACTCCCTGACAGTTCCGACAGCAGAGTCGGGGCCAACTGGGAGATAGGTACTTCAGTTACAGCCGGAACCGAAGTTGATGCAGACGCCACACCCGACGATGGCTCCGAACTGGGAGCCGGCGGCTTCGATGGCTTGGAAGGTTTCACTGACTGAGCCTTAGCCGGTGATCCTTCAGGTTTAAGCAAACCCCTAAGGATAAGGTTATTCCTACACTCCTGCAGGACTCTTGGACTAAAGGCGTGGCACACCGAACAAGAGTCCTGCAGGTGTAGGGCACCCAAGCAATAGACACAAGAAGTGTGACCATCTGTCACTGACATTTTCTGACAGCATGAGTCACACTTCTTGAAACCAGACACTTTCATGTCTTTAGACATTCCTGTAAGGAAATATCAAAATACAAATAAAAAGTACAAAGGGAAGTAGGTAACTAGAAAAAAACACACTGCACACAAGTTACCACACCTTAACAGCACACATACACTCTATACTAGAAGAAAGGGTAAACAGACCTACTAACTACCACAATTTCTAGAGAAAAATTTTAATACTTTAAAAAAAGAAACAAGGATAAGCCTCTAACTAAAACAGCTACCTTAAAAAGGAAATGGGGAGGGAGGGGAACTCTCTAAGAAGAAAGCAATTTTTCAAGGGGGAAGACTAAACACCAACAAATACTACAGTTATGTATGAACACTGAGTATTCTAACAACTAACTATAATAATATACAAAAATTCTATATATATAACAATAAAGTGAAAATTACGACCTGAGCCAGTAAACTCAACCTCGTAGCAGAAGTGGCAAATGAGATCTGGGTATCTAGCATCAGGCATCATGGGATATAGGGAGGCCTCGAGCCAGTAAGCAGCTCTCAAGCTTTTGAAGATGGTCGAGTCAGAGCTGAGGATTGGCTCCGAACACAACCAGCAAGAATGAAGGTGAGATAGATAACTTAACATCATGCAGTTCAACACACAATGTTGCACCAGTAGTTTAATATACATATAACATATAGTTATCTTACATTTGTAAGACAAGCATATGAATTATATTAATATTCACAAATGACACACGACTACTCACAAAATTCCAAATAGCTGGGCTGGCAGTGTCACATCACACCTTATACAAAATTAGACATACCTCAGAATTCAGTAAACTCCATGTAGGGTTGGTAGAGCCTTCATGGAGTGTTACCATGTACTGGAAGTAGACCCCATAGCAGTGGCATGCAATCAATATTAATGAAGCTTTGCACACTTAAACAAGGTTTTGTGGTGCACAC